>NW_024352839.1:845863-965852 GCF_902729225.1 Pteropus medius
ACATCTTAGGGGACAGGCACTCACCTTCCCTGCGGGCAACCCTAGAATGTGGCTTAGCGCTATGAGGCTGGGGCCCCTTGAAGATGCAGGATGCAGCTGGTGGATAGATGGCAGGACCATGGGCAGGGGCTGTAACCTGCAGGGAGAGTCCAAGTTGGGTGGGGTACTGAGAGGGAGGCTTGGTTCCAGAGGCTCTGGGGGCTGAGAGGTGGGCTCTGGAGACCCAGGAACTTGGAGGTGGGTCTGGGGGTGAGGATTCCAGAATGGGGCTGAGGTCCTGAGGGTGGGGTCTGGCAACCTGGGAACACTGGGGGTCTGGGATTATTTTTTTGGAGTGGGCCCAGGGACTGACAGTTACCCAAGGGAGGGGATATAAGAGGGGGCCCTAATCTCACTCTCCAGGGTTGTGCCGAAGCAGGGTGCCCAGCGGAAGGTGGGGCAGGTGCCGGGCCCCCTCCTCTAGACAGCGAAGCAGCTCTTGGCTCTGTGGTGCCACTGCCTCAGATGTGGGGACCACTTTTCGCTGAACCAGAGCCAGTACCTGTGGGGAAGGAAAGGGATGGGAGGAGCAGACTGAGACTACTCAGTCCCATCCCTGGGAGACCTGGCCCTATTCAGACCTCGCTTCCAATCCCAACTCACCTCCCCGGGGCTCCGGCACAGGCGCGTCTTGCTGGCTGAGTTGCCCTTGATGAGCAGGCGGACCTGTTCCTGTGTCTCCTCCTGGATAACAAGGAGGCCACCAAAACGGCTGCTTTTCCTTCCCACCTCCCAGCTTCTGGCCCTGCCCTCCCCTTTGCATAGGTCCTGCTTCCTCTTGGGAGACTCACGCTGGGCCTCTTCCCCCTGACCAGGAGGCCCAGTTCTGGATCATAAGGCTCCCGGCCTCACTCTGGCCCTCTACCAGGCCCTGCCGTTTCTCCTGGAGTCCCACTTCTCACCACCAGCTGGCGCCAGTGCAGGATCCGTTGCTGTTTGGCCTGTAGCTCTTGTAGCAGAAGCTGCCGCTGCCCAGCCGCCTCCTCCAGCTCCTGGCTCTGGGCATTGAGGGCCTTGAGCTCTGCCCACAGGCCACAGCCCCGGAGCCCCAGCATCAATGCCTGCCTGGGGTACAAGCAGAAGATAGCAAAGGGGGTGAAGGTGACTAAGACTCACAGTGGAGGAGGGAAGATAATATCTGCAAGGAGCCACAAACAGACAGCAGGGAGGCAGAGATGGGAGCCATAGGGGCAGAAAAAGTCCAATATCCTGAGATACCAGAGAGAGAGATGGCATAGAAGCCTCTACCCAGGGAGCCCCCTCACCTCTCACTGGATCCCAGTGTACATCTCTCCATTTCCTCCATCAGGCTCTGGAGGCGCCGGGTCAAGATTTGATGCTCCTTCAGGAGGGGCCCCCGCTGGGTGACCAGTGCACCCACAGCCTGCCAGCCCTCCTGGGGCAGGGGTACACAGTAAGGGTGGCTGTTGTCCCTGAGGGTGAGGGGATCTTGGGCTGGGAAGGGGATGGAGTCTGGGCAGGGTGCCTGGGGGTCACCTGGATGAGATGCACCATGGATGGCAGGGGCCAGGCTGCAGTCTGACTGGTCTGGTTCCTTCTCAGGGGACCCGGGGCTGGGGGGAGTAGGGGAGGGCAGAAACTGCCGAGGTATTGTTTCGTCTGTTTGTTTGACTCTCCTCGAGGGTACCCAATGTCAGCGCACCTGGGTTTGGTTCCTAGGTTTCAGTTCCAGTCCCATCAGCAGGTCACTGTGCTTGGTCCTGATCCTGTCCCAGCCCACCCAACCACCCACCCTGCCTGACTGTGGAAGCACTCTACTCCACACCTGGCTATCTCTGTATCTTGGAGCCCGTCCGGACTGCACAGGGACTGAATCTCTGCCTGCCGCTCCGCAGCCAGGTGCTCCAAGGTGGCCAGGATGTGGCCTGGAGGGTGGTTTGTCAGCAGTGTCTAGATGGGGGAGGGATGAAGTCAAGGCAGCATAGGGGCAAGGCTGTGAGCTGGAACCCCATGGGGATGAGGCAGGGATGAAGAATCGGGTCCTGGTACCCTGAAGTTTGATCATGGGGCAGTGGGTGTGGTCTTTCCTGAGAGCTCTCCTCACCTCCACTGAGCTAAGCCACCGCTGGTAGGAAGTTCCGAAGTTGTCATCTTGAGGGGTTCTGTGAGGTTAAGGGGGGCAGAGAATGTTACAAGACACATCACTTCTCCCTCTAATGATCACCACCACCCTATAAAGTGGGAGCTGTCACTGTCCCCCATTTATACATAAGGAAACAAAGTTTATCTATGCTGCTAGACTTGAGATTCCCATTTATACCAACTTGCTGGCCTGGGGCCCTTTCACATGTGCTGCTTGCCCAGAGCTCCCTCTTAACCCTTTCCCCTTGCTAAGCCTCCTCACCAGATCCGTCCTCCTTGCCTTTTTAGCTGGGTAGAGTGTCTCTTTTGGGTACCCAGAGCCTCTCAGGCTTCCCCACCTCCCAATAGCCCTAACCACCTGGGTTGTCATTGTCCGTGATGAGTCTGTCTCCACCTCTTCCCAGCCTGAGAGCCCTGTCAGGGCAGGTTTGGGGGCTGACACAGCCCAGAGGCCGTGTTTGAGGAGTTAACAGACAAGTAACTCTTCCCAAAGCTCAGGTTCTTTGCAGGGTTTCTGGGGGTTGGTGGACACTCACGGGATACTGCTTCCTTTGGCCTGAGGAATCAGGAGGTTCTTCAGGAACTGGGTTCGGAGGGTGCAGGCTGTACGGACTTCACCCTGGAAAGAAGAAGATGAGGCATGAGAAGGACCCAGGGGTCCACCTGACCCCAGACTCCCTACCCCTTCCCCTATGCCCCAGGACTCTTACCAGGACTACAGGCTCCAAGCCCAGGGCTGCTGATGTCAAGGGTCCAAAGGTTACATCCACTTTGGCCTTCCTGGAGAAAGGAGAACAGTTGAGGCTGGGGTCCCCGAAAGGAGGGAGCTGGGAGAACAGATGTCTATGTCCTCTCCTACTGCCAGCAAAGCTAGTCACAGGGATCACTGAGTCTGAATCTCAGGGGACACCTCCAAAATTAGGCCACTGTCATCTGCTGGCTGGATGACTGCATTAGCTTACTGGTCTCCCTGCTCTTGCTCCCTACAGGCTGTTCTCCACTTAGTAGTCAATGACTGTGTTAAAACCTCAGATCATGTCACTGTTCTGCTCAAAACCCCTTGGAAACAATGTGATGTGTCCTCATCGCCCTCAAAATAACAATGAGTAACAGAAACTCTTCTAAGCACTTTGCATGATTTAACTCAGTTATCATACTCACCGTATAAAGTAGGTAATATTATCCTTATTCTATAGATCTTAGAAATTGAGGCACAAATTTTGCCTAAGGTCACACAGCTGTAAGTGGCCAAGCCAGGGCATGAAATCAGAGTAGAATTCCAACACCTCCATGGTGCTCTGTCCACCTCTCCAACTTCACCTCCTCATGCTCTCCCTCTTGCTTGCTAAACGTAAGTCGAACTGTCCTCCTGGCTGTTCTTCCCACATGCCAAGCTCAGGGCCTCTGCTCTTGCTGTCTCTTTTCACAGAAATTCCTTCTCTAACTCAAATGTTATCTCCTCAGAGAGACCTTCTCTGACCATTCTACCTAGGGTAGCATCTCCTTCTCCCCTATCATATCGTCTTTCCTTCAAAGCACTTACTTATCTCTACCTGCAATTATAGGGTTTGTTTGTTTCCAAGTTTACTATCTGTCTCCTCTGTATCAGAGTGTAAGCTTCATGAGGGCAGGGTTGTCCCTTGTTTACTGTTCTTTTCCAGCACTGGTGTTCTAGATATACAGTTGGCACCATTCTAGGCACTGGAAATACAGGAAATACAGGAGATGACAAAAAATTTTGGCCTTATGGACTTTAAATCTTAAGGAGCAGAGCTCTGAATTGTGGAACTCAAGGGGTCAGGGCAGAGGTCTCTAAGGAAAATGTGTCTACTCAATGTGGTGAAGGCTGGTTCCTGGGCACCTGAGGCCCACCTCTCTGTGTCCTGCAGGCGCCTGAGCTGATTCTGTAGCCACTGCATGGGATTTTGGAGGCCATGCTGCTGTCTTCGCATGACCCCAGCTTGGGCCCGGAGAAGGAGAGCACGCCGCTGGGTGTCTTGCATGTTCTGCAGCACTTGCTCCACGGCCATGTCTGTGGAAGGAACAGGGGTGGCCATCAGTACTTCCCCAACCTCCGTTCTGCTGCCCATATTCCCAGCCCCATGAGTCACCCTGAGCCTCAGTCTCTCGATCCATCAACTCCAGGCTCTGGTCTAATTCCTGGATCTCTGCCTGCAGGCGGGCAACAGCAGCTTCCAGCTCCAACTTCCGACACGCCTGGTGGGATCAAGTGCAGGGTCAGATGCACAGCCGGGCCAGGGTTTGGCCCAGCCTGACTGTCTTTTGTGGAGCATCAGTCTCCTTATCTGCCCAGTGAAGTGGAAGAGGGTTTTTCCTAAACTGTTACTGTGTCTGAACCCCTAGGCCCAGAAGAGCACTAGGGTGCTATCCTGGCCCCTCTCCTTCCTCCTGGAATTATATTACCCTCTCAGCCTGTTTTGTCTGCACTGATGACACCACATCTCTGTCCTGGACCTCATCTTCTCATGAGTCCCACATCTAGGAGCCCGATATCTCTTGGAAGCCTCTCTCTAGATGTCACCTGGGCTCCTTGCACATACTGCTGGGTCCCACACTGGCGTCAGTATCTCTCCCAAATTAGTCCATTCTCCCATCTACCCTCACCAGCTTTGATGTCTCATATCCATGTACCTCCGTTCCCCACCCCCTTAATACCCCTCAGCTCATGACTGTCTCCCTCTGGACTGTAAACCCTATGAGGGCGTGGATCGCAGCTGTCTTATGATCCAGTGTCCCCAGCATCACCCAATATAAGGATGGGCCTAGAGCAGAAGATCTACAAGACCTCTTTTTGGATGAAAGAAAATCTTGTAGCACATGCTTCTTACCTCTGGACTGTACTGGTGGCCATACCTGAGGAAATGAGGCCAGAGTTAGGGGATGACAGGGGCTTCCAGGGGGAGACTAGAGGTGTGAGACTGTGGGTGGGGACAGGGCTGGATGGGACTAGGGAAGATAAAAAGGGATAGCTTTGAGGACCAGTTACCAGAGTAGGTTTCCCCGGATCTTCTTGACATTCCTACAGTGGAGAGGTAGGAGAAAGAGGAGTTACTGTGGGACTTCCCTGTGTCCCTTCCCTTGCCACAGCCTCCCTTATACAGATAGGCTCACCTCTGGCTGTGCACATGCCGCAAGATATAGGCCCAGATGTCAGCCCCCTGGCCCAGACACAGCCTGTGGGAACAGCATGTAAGGGTATGCCTGGGATATCACATAGGATGGAAGATCCTCATTCCCAGGGTGGTGGTGATGGGGAAGGTATTTACTAGGGAATTCTCATTTCTGGGGGGAGCAAAGGTTCATACTTTTTGGGGTAAGATATTCCCTCCCAGGTGGGTCATCGAGCGGGTGGGCTTCTCACTGGCTGTGGGGGTATTCTCATTCCCTGATGAGGTGCTCCTTTTCTCCTGGGAGAGGGTTATTTCCAGAGGTAGGGGTCGGGGGCCAGGAAGTGCTCTGTCATTACTGGATGTGGGTCATCACTCCTATAGATTCAATCTCTGGGGTGGTCTTTGCTGACTCGAGTCCTCACTGGCTGGGCTAGAGTGGGTAGTGGGTGGCGTGGTGCTGCAGGGACAGCTTTAACTAGGAGATTCTATTTAAACACGGGAAGGAGGCTTCATTAACTCACGGAGGATCTTCACTGATGCCAGGGACCTAGTTCTGGGCAGTGCCACGGGGTGAAGTGTGGGGGTTATTGCCAGGACATCCTCACTCAAATTTAGTATCCTCTTCCTGGATACACTACACGGGAGTTCGGGGGCGAGGGGAGCTCTTAGGGGTTATTCTCATTGGGGCGGAGAAGGAGGAAGGTGCGTCTTCAGTAAAGTTGGGGTTCCCGCGGAGACTCTATCTCCAGGGTGGGGAGTCCTCACTCCCAGAGTGGCTCTCACCTGCGCAGCGTTGACTCCTGGGCCCGGGCTGCTTCGGGCGCCTCCATCTCTTCCGCTGCCCAGCAAACTAGCTCCCGCGCTTCCTGCAGTAATTCCATAACAGCGCCTTAGCTGCTGCCTCCCTAACTCTCTTAAAGCTTGGCGCCCACCTCTGACGTCACCAGCGCGCCGACAGTGACGCCATCGATTGCCTGGCAGACGGAGGCTTACAGGCTTTGCAGAGTAGCAGAGCTGTCCTTTATCTCATCCCCCCAGGATAGGGTCCCGCTTGCATTCTGCGTCTTCCTTCTCACTACCAGCTGTTCCCTAAGAGGCAAAAGGTCCCTAATGCCTCTCTCGATTTTCTTGACCAAATGGGACTTTCATCCTCCGAGGATGAGAACCAAGACATGATATGGCAAACTTAACTGCTCTTTGATTTCAGAAACAGAGTGTCTCAGATCTGAGTGAGGGATAGCATGACCCTAATATCACCTTGGCTTTGTTTCTTCCAGATTCGTTTGTCCTTACCATTCCATAACATTCAAGAGCCGACCCTGTGCTAGGGCCGCTGCAGTGGCTGAGACAGCCCCAGTCTCCATGCTATGGAGCTCACAGTTCCGTGGGGAACATAGACTCATCATTAGGTAGGGATGGTAGTAAATAAGCAGCAGTGGTCAATTTGGGACATAGGGAGTGTGAGAGATCTGTGAGGTGCCCTGGAAAGCACTGGATACGAGAGCTGGAGTTCTGGAGAGTCCACTCAGCCTCAGACAGAGCCCTGAAAAATGGCAACATTCAGGAATCTTTCATTCAACATGCTTGCCTAGGTCACCCTCTGTCCTCAGTGTCCAGTACAGAGCCCGACTCTCTAAATAGTTGTTGAATAAACAAATGGGGTGGGGAGGGGGAGGTGGTGGTGGTGTTACACCAAAGCTGGGAACCCAGGAGGAGGGTGGAGCAGATGAGGAGTGTGTGTGTGGGGAAGGGCGGTGGTGGGTGATTAGAACAGTGTTGGATCACAGTAGGGCTATGGAGCAGAGAGGAGGAGACCGAGTGTTTGGGGTTGATATTGGCTGTAGAGGAGGGGCATCCAGCATGAGGCCCAGTGCTCTGGGCTGAGAATTAGGTGGAGCAGACCTTAAAATAGACCTTAAAATGGTGTCATTCGAGAAGGGGCAGCTTTGGGGCAGTGCTGATAACAATGTGAAACTCTACTGGTGTAAGTTGCCAAGGGAACATCCAAGGGCTAGCTGAGTCTCTGGCCCAGGGACAAGGGGACTGTGGAATCACCATTGAGAGAGCTGATTTTGGGGAGAAGCTGAGTCCAGCTTCAACTGCTTCATGAGGGCTGAGAAACAGAAGAGGATGCTAGGGGCCGATGTTAATCCAGGTGGACTTCCTGGAAGAAAGATTAGCAGCTGCTACTCCATGATGCCTGATTTCTCAACAGTTGTCATTCCTCTAAAATATTTCTACACTTCCACCCTTTCTTGGGTGTTTTGCTATTTAAAAAATATCAATAGACAGCATGTCTACCATTAGTGTATAAGCTTTTCAAGTGCTTTAGAAAGTATTGGTTGTTTCAGTGGCCAGGACATGGAAGCAACTGAAGTATCCCAGGATAGATGATTGGCTAAAGAAGCTGTGGTACATATGTACAATGGAATATTACTCGGCCATAAGAAGAGATGAAATACTGCCATTTGTGACAACATGCTAAGCAAAATAAACCAGACAGAAAAAGTTGAAAATCACATAACATCACTTATATGAGGGATATAAACCTAAAAACAACAAATGAGCAGGACAAATAAACAGAGACTCATGGATATGGACTATAGGTTAGTGGTTACCAGAGGACTATAGACTAGTGGTTACTAGTGGGGTGGGGGAAGTGGAGGAAGGCAGACAGGGTAAAGGGGGTCAAATATAGGGTTTAGGGGGAGGGTGAAGTGGGTAAAGGGGATCAAATATATGGTAGCTGAAGGAAACTGGACTTTGGGTGGCAAACACACAATAGAATACACAGATGTCAAATGATAATGTACACCTGAAAATTATATAATTGTATTAACCATTGTTACCCCAATAAACTTAAAAGAAATAAAAAAAGTATTGGTTGTTAGAAGAATGAAATGACAAGTCACAAATTGGAATAAAATATTTGCAAAATGCATATCTGATGATGAACTTAGATCCAAAATATACTCTTCAAAATCAACCATAAGATAATAAATAATCCAATTAAAAATGGATAAAAGTTACGAACAGATGTCTCACCAGAGAAGATATACAGATGGCAAATAAGCATATGAAAAGTTGCTCAACACTTTATGTCATCAGGGAATTGCGGAGGGTAAAACTGTTTTGTATGATATTGCAGTGGAGGATACATCACATTACCATTTGCAAAAAACTATAGAACTGTCCAACAGAGTAAGCCCTAATGTAAGGTATGTATTAATGTTTCAGTATTGGTCATCAATTGTAACAAAGGTACCACACTCCCGCAAGACAGGGGAAAATGTGTGTAGAGGGAGAGGGGGTATAAGGGAACAGTCTTTACTTTTTGTGGAGTTTTCTGTAAGCTCACAAAAAATAGTCTATTAGAAGTTATTGGCCAAAAGATGGACTATTGGTTAATGAAATATGTATAACTATAACCTAATGACAACTGATCGGATGCATCTTGATTCAAGCTATGTAATTATATATAAATATAAAAGGATTCTGTATGTTTTGGAGGAAAAGTTAAAGCCAAATAAGAGATAACTATTTAGAGTTGGAAGGCTTTCTTTCCAACTCTAAAAAAAGCCACGCAGAGGATATATCTTAGACATATCCTCTAAGATACCTAAGAGAGAGCAGAACTTGTCATGTGACCATCTCCCTAGCAGCCACTAACTATCTTCTCATCATTCTCCTTCAGTCTGTGTGGTGGCTTTGTAATGTGTCAGCTTGACTAAGCTAAATGAACTATATCCTAGAATTACCTTCTCTGTATGTGTCCAATTAGAATGGGCCAAAAGAAATTCTTGGGTAATATTTGGAGGTCAGAAGTGCAGCAGCTGCTATTTTGTAGATCACACAGGTTGTCTCAGTGGCTGACTGTTTGACTCATCATGTTTGCATAGGGCAGCAGTCTGGCTAGCAATTATTCCACTTTCTCCTGGATCTTCCTTCAGTTTCACCAATTCTGGCCAGGTGTGTGTTTAGCTCAGTGATGAAGGATGTCAGCTTCCCCTGTGGATGCTCATATCACCAAGGTCAGAGGTAAGTTTGCTACAGCTTGTCCTAGCTTTCCTCCACTTTATATCTGTCTTTTTTTCCTAACTGCCTGCCCTATGCACTTTGAGTGCCAATATCAGACACTGAGACAATCTTAGGGACCGCTTAGCAACTCCACTAGTTGCATAAAGTCAAATCCCTGTTATTTTATGTTTGTCTGCCTGCCTGCCTATCCCTATCTATCTATCTAATCTAATCTATCATCTATCTAATATATATCCTCTAGTGGTTCAATCTCTCTGATTAAGACCTGATACACTCTAAACAGAGACTCTTGATGTCTGAGAAATTACTAGTACATCAAGCTATTATTCATGGAGGAAGTTGCAGTGGCTTTCCTCCTCCTCTCTCCCAAAGAATCTGATACAAAAAGGTGAGATTAACATCTTACAGAAGAAGACACTTAAGTGATGTTTGTACCCCACTGTGTTCAGTCTGTTCAATATACTAGGCAAAATGATTTTTGTTCCCAAACTGAGAACTTGCTCAAGGTCAGTATTTCCAGCATCCCCCAGGGGCTTGTTAGGAATGCAGAATTTCTTGCCCCTCAACACCTGGACTGACTGAATCAAAACTTGGATTTTGACAAAATCTGTCAGTGATTTGTGTGCATATTGAAATTTAAGATGTGTGGTCTATAGGACATGACTTTTGGGGAATGAAACCTTTTTTTATTACCATTATTTGCCAGAGATGGATGCTTACCATTTGCTTCTTGGATATACTATTTTAAAATATGTGATCAATATCTGGAACACCTTAGAGCATCCTGTCTTTAATTTCCTCATAGCAATTGACTTTTTATGACCATGTGAAATATCTACAATATTTTATTTATAAAAAGAAGAGATATGACGAAAATATAGAAAAATGTTTACATCCGTTGAATCTGGATGTAACATGGGGGTCTGTTAGACTCTTTCTGTACAGTCAGGAGTTCTGAAACTTTTATTTAAATAAGTTAAATTAAAAGTTTTTAAAAAGTGGGAAAGAACATCCTTGTTGTTCTGTGGAGGGTGGATCAGAAGAGGAGACTGATGCTGGATCAGGGAACAGGGGCAGGTGATGACAGGGCTGAAGTATAACAGGAGGCAAGTGGGAGAGATGCTGGGGCCAAATGGAGAGAACTTCTCTTCAGGTTAAGACCTTTCCAGAGAGGAAAGCAGTGTCTTCATTGGAGTAGTACCTGTCAAAGCTCCCTCCCTTCCACTTCTGGGTTTTTATTCCTATTGTGCCCCCTACCTCAACCACTCTTCTGCCTTATCTTCAATGGTTACCTCTCCTCCTTTAGGTCTTATCTCAGATGTGGCCTCCCAGGGAAGGCTTCTCTGCCCACCCCCTACCCCTGATTGGTTGGATTACTTCCTCTGGACTCTCACAGCTAAGGCTCTTTTTGATACAAATGTCTAAAAAACCAAATTAAAGTAGTTTTCCCCCCTACCAAACAAGAAATATCTTGGCTCACATGATTTTTAAAAATGTACTGGTTGACCTCATTCAGGTGAGGTGTGGTCCAGAAGCTCAAACACAGGAAGGCAGTTATGAGCAAAATCTCTGCAGTCTGACTCATTAAGTTTGAATCCTGATTCCATCACTCACCAGCTGGATGACCTTGGCAAGTCTTTCAATCTCTCTGGCCTCAGTTTCCTCATTTATGAATTGGGAACAATAATAATGCCCACTTTTCAGTGTAGTGGCATTTAAATTGAGATAATATGTGTAATATCTTTGAACAGTGCCTGCACACAGTTAACTCCTCAGTGACGATGACAATGATGATGATGATGATGATGATGATGGTGATGATGATGATGGTGATGTCATTGAGGACCCAGCTTCCTGTTCTTCACTTTCTATTGCTTGCTTCTTCCTTGGCTCCTTCTTCACCTGGCAATGCTAGGCTCTTCCACGTGGTTGCAAAATGTCTTACCCTGTACCCTCCAAGGTAGGGGAGAGAGATGTGGTTTTAGAGGCTAACATGGAAGAGGTAGGCTGCTTCTCTTTACTCTAAGCTTCTAGAAACCATTTGTTTAAGTCTCATTGGTTCAGATGGGGTCACATGCCCACTGTTGAATTAATCTCTGGGCCAGAATATGGCTCCCAAACCTTATAATGACTGCTACTCTGTATCTCCCCAAATTTATTTCTCATCCATTTCACCAGAACAGACAAGGGGACCTCTGATCTTCCAGCTCCTGAGGCCATGAGACTATTTGTGTCCAATGGACCGAGAGCACAAGTTATGTATGCACTTTAGGGCCAAAGCTTAATTTTAACAATTTCTCTCCTGCTTTATTGAGATAAAACAACAAATAAAATTGCAATATATTTAAAGTATAAACATGGTGATTTGATATATGTATACATTGTGAAATTAGGACCACAATCAAGTTAATTAACACATCCATCACCTCACACAGTTACTTTTTTTGTTTATTTTGAGAACGTTTAAGGTCTACCTTCTTAGCATATTTTAGTATACAGTACTGTTTACCATAGTCACCATGTTATACATTAAACTCTAAGTTATCATCTTATTACTTCATCTTATCATCTTCAGTTATCATCTTATAACTGAAAGGGGTTTGTGCCCTTTTACCAGCATGTCCTCATTTTTCCCACCCCCAGCACCTGGCAACCACCAATCTATTTTCTGTTTCTGTGAGTCTGGATTTGTAAGATTCCACATATAAGTGATATCACAAGATATTTGCCTTTTCCTGACTTATTTCTCTTAGCATAACACCCTCAAGGTCTATCCATGTTGTTGGAAATGTCAGGATTTCACATGTCTCATGGCTTAATAATATCCCCTTGTGTATATGTTCCACATCTTCTTTATCCATTTATTTGTCAGACACCTAGGTTGTTTCCATATCTTGGCTATTGTGAATAACGCTGCAATGAACATGGGAGTGCAGATATCTCTATGAGACAGTGTTTTCATTTCCTTTGGATATATACCCAGAACTGGGATTGCTGCATCATATGGCAGTTCTATTTTTAATTTTTTGAGGACTCTCCATATTATTTTTCATAGTGGCTGCACCAATTTACATTTCCACCAACAGTGCACAAGAGTTCGCTTTCAGGCGAAGGCTTTTAGGAAGCAAGTATGAGTTCTCCACTCTGTCACCTTCTGTCTGGATTCAAGAGACTCTGAGCCCTTAGGAGGTGGTGTATTCATTAAGTGGAAGGAGCCTGGATCCCTGACTTAATATGTGGGTCACCAGAAATACCCATTTTGGTAGGTTCTGTGAGTGGAAAAATAAACTATTTTTGTGAGCTACTGATTTAGTAGAGTTTATGTGTTACAGCTGCTAGCAAGTCCCTAAACAATATGCCCTCTAGATCTCATTGCCCTCTCTCAGTTTCTCTGCATCTCAAATTATTTATGGTTGTGGAGTAGGACCTATTTTTGATACCTCCAATGTGTCATGGACTGATCCTTTTGGTTTATGCCCTATTGGACAAGTTTCTTGATCTTATATAAACTTGGGTGTCATGGCAATGTCAAATTGCTTCAGGTTTCAAAGCACTTACTGCCAATTCCTTCACTTATCCTGTTGTAGACCATTAACAGTGGTGGACCAGTACTGGCATTGCTTTAGCTTATGACTTTGTTTTCTCTCTCTCTCTCTCTCTCTTTTTTTTCTCCATAGCATTTTCTATCCTCTGGAGTTATCTTGCTTATTTAGAGGTCTATTTGTTTATGGTTTTCCCACCAATATATAAGCTCCATCAGAAATAAGTCTCATATATTTTGTTCTTTTGTGTTTCTAGTTCCTAGTGCAAGTGTCCAGTACATTGTAGGTTTTAAAAATGTGTTGAATGATGAATAAATCACGAACTTGCTGGCTGGGCATGGAGAAGAGGCAATCCATACCTGTTATAGAAGCTCTCACCAATCATAATCTGAATGAAATTTTAACCAATTCACTGACAGCTGACTTCCTGGTTTGCTGGTAGGCCACGAACATCCAAGATTAGGTATGACCTTATAACCTACCTCCCTAGGTCCCCCCCATTAAGGGTTAGACCATTCTGAACTGTCATTGTCTGGTGATATGTTTGCCTTCCATCCTGGTTTATAAGTTCTTGGGAGTGTGGTTGAAACTTAAGTGGTGACTACTATGTCCCCAGAGTCAAGCAGCACAGTCAAGGCCCTTGGCCAATATAAATAGATTTCTGGCACCAATGCATGAATGTTGACAGGAGAGGAGACTGCCCTGGGGAAATGGTGCCCTATCCTGTCTCTTATGGTCCACATCTCTTGGCAAGGTCCCAGGGTTGGTCTTGAACTTTGCTTCAATGGGCTGCCTGAGCTACTACTTCCTTTCCCCCACAGCCACCTCAAATTGCTGGCTCAAGCTGACAGTACCTGGAATTCCAGACACTGAGGAGCAAAAGTCCCATTTGGCCCAACTGCATATTTAGAGACAGAGTAAGTAGCACAGTTGTATATATTTGTTGGTTTGTTCATGAACTGAAGAGGATGTTACCGAGAAAATAAGTCCATCATGCAGAAAATCAAGAGGATGAGTGTGATTAGGCTTCCCAAAACAATTCCAAAGACTGCAATGTAGAAGGTGTGTTCGGAGGTCTCAGCTGCCATGGCTCGTTCGTTCCATTTGTTGCTGTGCTTTGTCTGATTTGAGAGGACAGGCAGAACAGGAATAGATGGGCTTAAACAGGTTATTGTGTAGGGGTAAACCATGGAACTGTATAGACATAGCATGGGGACCTGAACACACAAGGAAACATGGAAGGGTTGGAGTTAGTATTATGGCCAGGATGGAGAGGGAGAGGAGGGCAAAGATTGGCATGATTCAGGTTCCCACCTGGACAGAGAAGATCAAGGCTACAATGCCTATGGGAAAACACAGGAGGAAGGCCAAAATTGACAGGCACATGTAGTCTTTGGGAGGCTTTTCAGGCAAAATTTCAAGCACCTGGGGGCAGAGAGTAGGTTATGGCTTAGTGTGGCTCTGGGCTCTACCATTCCCTCTGAACTTCTCCCTTTTCACACTAACACATCTCTCCTTGGCTTCTATAAATTCTTCATTGACGCCCCTTTAAAACTCTCATTGACTCTAATTCCAACCATTGTCCCCTATAATCTCTCCCTATCCTCTTTAATACTTCCCTGTCCCCTAGAACTCTCAGCCCCCACCTGCCCCCATGCCCTATAATCCTTCTCTGTAACCCTTTCTCTGTCTCCTATAACTTTCTCCCTGTCTTCTATAACTGCTTTGCAGACCTCTAAAATATGTCTCTCTTGGCCTCTTCCACTGTCGCCCCCAAATCTCTTAATGACTCTGATGACTTTCACTTGTCCTCTCTGAAACCTCAACTGATCCACTATCACAGTTTGTTCCTATAATACCTTTACTATCACCCAACCTCTTTGCCCCTCTAAAACACTCAACTAAGAAGATCCTCACTCAATACTTAAACACTTTCATTTTTCATCTGTAAAACCTTTATCGTCCCTTATAAAACTCTCACCCTGTAAAACTTCTGTCATCAGTAGTTCTCTGCTTGTCCCATTTATAATATCCCTCACTTTGTCCCTATGAACCTATCTGGTCCTGCTATGGCCCATAAACTCTTTCCACCCCAACTCTGGCTCCATAAGCTCTCACTAGGCTCCTCTAAGACCTTCTTTGAGCACCTATAAACTCTAAGACCTTCTCATGTCACTCATAGCTTTTGTTTCTTTATAAAGGCCTGCTCTTTCTCTCTTTAAGACCTTCTACCTTTCTAACCAGCTTCCTGACTTTTTGAAATTTTTCTGCGTCCACTTATTATAATCTCCCTGTTTTCCTAAAGCTGTGCTCCCTCTAAGTACTTCTCCACTCATAACATCCTCTTTGCCAGCTTATGAAGGCTTCACTGCCCCTTCATTCCACTTTGACTCCTTCCCACCTGTTCCCCATAAATTCCCTCCCTGCCCCCTCAAACACTTCCATTAGGGAATCTGGATCTGGCTGCACCGAGCTTCTCCCTCACTCCAACCCTCAGCGGGTTACCATGGAGACCATGCCAGCCCCGCCTCTTATCCCGGCTTTCCCCTTCTATTGGCTGATTGGAGGTCGTCTGTGGAAGGGAAACCAATACTAACCTGGCTGCTGATTGGTCTGATGGGGTGCCAGTCCTTCCTACACTCTTGGGTGATTGATCAGTCCAGGGAGCTGTTTTCATTACGGTTTAGTTTTGAGAGTCATGATATATATTTTGGATATAGTCCTTCGTCAGATTTGTGACTCGGAAATATTTTCTCTGGGTATCTAGTTTATCTTTTCATTTTCTATCAGTGTCATTTGCAGAGCAAAATTTTTACTATTTATGGACTCTAATTTTTTTTCTTTTAAGGATGTGCTTTTGGTTATAATGTCTAAGAACTCCGTGCTTAACCCAATATCAGGAATATTTTCTCCTATGTTTTCTTCTAATTTTTGATATATTTATTTTATACATTTAGATCTATGATAATATTTGTATAAGATGGGTAGTTTTAGAGGAGATTAATTTTTTTAATATGGTTTTTCACTGAATCTAACATCATTACACAAAAACTATTTTTTCTCCAATAAATTGTCTTTGGACTTAAAAAAAACTCCAACAAATTGGCCATATTTATGTGGGTTCCTTTCTTCAGTATTTATTCTGTTCTGTTGATCTAGGTGTATATCTGTTTGCCAGTAATACACTGTCTTATTAATGTAGCTTTACAGTGATTCTTAAAATTGGGTAGTGTGACAGACAACAGTTTAATGGTTACCAGAGGAAAAGGAGATGAGGGAAAATAGGTAAGTGTAAAGGGTGTCAAATATGTGGTGACAGAAGTAGCCTAGACTTTGAGTGGTGAACACACAGCGCAATATACAGATGATGTATTATAGAATTGTACATTTGAAACCTATATAATTTTTAAGCAATGTCACCTGAATAAATTTAATTAAAAAATTGGGGAGTGTGAGTACTCCAACATTATTTTTCTTTTTAAAAATTGTTTTGACCATGCTTGTCTAGCTCAACAAATCTTGTTGGTCTTTTAACAGGAATTGTGTTAGAATTATATATCAATTTGGAAAAATGTTGAGCCTTCTAATTCACGACAGTGGGAAGTCTCTCCATTTATTTAGATCTTCTTTTATTTCTATCATCAGCAGCTGTAATTTAAACATACAGCTTGTGCACAAAATATTTTACACTTATACCCACTTACCTGATATTTTTTGGAGCTATTGAAATAGTATTTAAAAAAATTTTGGTTTCTCATTGTTTGTTGCTAGTGTATGGAAATACAATAGTTGTGTGTATGTTTGTTGCTATTGCAGCCTGAGATTTTGCTACATGTATTTTATCAATTCTAGGTGTTTTTTTTTTTTAAATAGATTTCTTGTGATTTTCTACCCAGGCAACCATGTCACGTGCAATTAAGGGTAATTTTATTTCTTCCTTTAAAATTCATATGACCTTTCTCTCTTTTTCTGACTCTTGTGCTGATTAAGACTTCCGGTCTGATGTGGATAGAAGTGGTAAGAGTGGACATCCTTGCCTTGTTGCAAATTTTAGCGAGAATCCTTTCCCTTTTTCTTGGGAGAAAACACAGTTGGTAATAGTATATTCTATTTACATCTGTTTTTGTTTAATATTTCATTGAGAATTTTTTTGTCGTATTCATGAGATATTTGTCTATAGTGTTCTGTACACAGTCTTTATCTGGTTTTAGCACTAAGATAATGCTAGCCTCATAAAATGAGTTGGAAAATATTCCCTTCTCTTTTATTTTCTGGAAGAGATCATTTGGAAATGATATTTGTTTGGTATAAGTTACCAGTGAAATCATCTGGTCTAGAGATTCCTTTTCCATAAGATTTTTAGTTACAAAATCAATTTCTTTGTAGATATGAGATTACTAAAATAATCTCTTCATTCCTGACATGTTTTTGGATTTTGTTTTTGAAGAATGGGTCAATTTTCATCCAAGTTGTAGAATTTATGTGTGAAGAGTTGTTTGTAATGGTCCCTTGTTTTTCTTTTAATGTTTCAGAGGTCTGTAGTGATATTTTCTCCTTCATTTTTGATATTGGTCATTTGTGTCTTCCCTCTTATTTTGTCAGTCTTATGAGAGGTTTATCAATTTTATTGGTCTTTTCAAAGAAACAACTTTTGGTTTCATTGATTTTCTCTATTATTTTTCCCTTTTCAATTTCACTGCTTTTTACTCATTTCTTCTTTCTTCTCTTTGTTTTGGGTTTGTTTTGCTCTTATTTTTTCTAGTTTCTTAAGTTTGAAGCTTAGATTGTTAATTGGAGATTTTTTAAAAATTAAATTTATTGGAATGACATTGCTTAATAAAACTATATGTTACCCCCTTTGCCCTCTTTATCCTGCCCCCATCCCCTTCCTCTCTGATAACCACCATACTATTATCTATGTCTATGAATTTGTTTGTTTTTTTGTTCAATTTTTTTTCTGTTTCATATCCTACATAAGTAAGATCATATGGTTCTTGTCCTTTTCCATCTGACTTATTTCGCTTAGCATGATAATCTCAAGATCCATCCTCGTTGCCACAAATGGCAGTATTTCATCTATTCTTATGGCTGAGTAATATTTCATTGTATATATGTACCACATTGTTATCCAATTATCCATCGAAGAATATTGAGGCTGTTTCCATGTCTTGACTATCATGAATAATGCTGCAGTGAACATGGAAGTACATATATCTCTATGAATACATATTTTCAAATTTTTCTGGTAGATTCTTGGAAGAGAGATTTCTGGGTCATAAGGTAGCTCCATTCTTAATATTTTGAGGAAATTCCATACTGTTTTCCATAGAGGCTGTACCAGTTTACATTTCCACCAGTAGTATACGAGGGGTTTTTCCTCCTGTATATTCTCTCCAACATTCATTTCTTGTCTTATTGATAATAGCCATTCCATCAGGTGTGAGATGGTATCTTATAGTGGTTTTGATTTGTGTTTTCCCTATAGCTAGTGAAGTTGAGCCTGTTTATATATATTGGCCATTTCTATGTCTTCTTGGGAAAAGTACTGTTCATATCCTCTGCCCATTTCTTAATTGGATAGTTTGTTTTGTTGTTGTTGTTGAGTTGTATGAGTTTTTCACATATTTTAGATATTAGCTGTTTATTGGAGGTGTTGTTTGCAAATATGTTTTCACTTTCAGTTGGTTGCCTTTTTGTTTTGTTGAGTTTTTTTTTTTTTGCTGTGCAGAAGTTTTTACTTTGACGTAGTCTCATTTCATTTATTTTTGCTTTTATTTCCTTGCCTTTAGTGTCTAGTTCAAAAAAGCCTCTCTGAGATCAAGGTCCATAAGTTTAGTATTTATATTTTTTTCTGTGTATTTTATTGTTTCAGGTCTTATATTGAAGTTTTTAATCCTTTTTAGTTAATTTTTGTGTATGATGTCAAAAAGCAGTCTAGTTTCATTCTTTTGTATGTGGCTATTCAATTTTCCCAACACCATTTATTGAAGAGGCTTTTTCTTTGTTGTGTGTTTTCAACTCCTTTGTCAAAAATTAGTTGCCCATATACATGTGGGTTTATTTCTGGGCTCTCAATGCTGTTCCATTGGTCTGTGTATCTATCTTTCTGCCAATACCATACTCTTTTGATTATTGTAGCTTTGTAGTATAATTTGAAGTCAGGGAATGTGATACCTCCAGCTTTGTTCTTTTTTTCACCAGATGGCTTTGGCTATTTGGGGTCTTTTGTGGTTCCGTATGAATTTGATTTTTTTTTTTTTGGTTTTATTTGTTTAAAAAATGTCATTGGGATTTTTATGGGAATTGCATTAAAGCTGTATACTGCTTTAGGTAATATGGCCATTTTAACTATGTTAATTCTTCCAATTCATGAATATGGCATCTTTCCATTTCTTTGTGTCTATTTCAATTTCTTTCAGCAATGTCTTACAGTTTTCAGAGTATAGGTCCTTTATTTTCTTTGTTAAGTTTATACCTAGGTATTTTATCCTTTTTGTTGCAATTGCAAATGGAATTAGTTCTTCATTTCTTTTTCTGATATTTTGCTGTTAGTATATAGGAATGCAACAGATTTCTGTACATTGATTTTGTATCCTGCAACTTTATTGTATTTGTTTATTGTTTCTAGTAGGTTTTTGGTTGAGTCTTTAAGGGTTTTCTCTATATAGAATCATGTCATCTGCAAAAAGTGACAATTCGACTTCTTCATTCTTAATTTGGATGCCTTTTATTTCTTTCTCTTGCCTGATTGCTCTAGCTAGGACTTCCAATATTAAATTAAATAAGAGTGGTGAGAGTGGGTGATCCTGTCTTGTTCCTGATCTTAGAGGAAGAGCTTTCAGTTTTTCACTATTAAGTATGATATTAGCTGAAGATTTCTCATATATGGCCTTTATTATGTTGAGGTACTTTCCTTCTATACCCATTTTATTGAGTGTTTTAATCATAAATGAATGTTGTAGCTTGTCAAATGCTGTTTCTGCATCTATTGATATGATCATATAATTTTTATCGTTTATTTTGTTAATTGTGGTGTATTACATTGTTTGATTTGCATAGGTTGAACCACCCTTGGGTCCTTGAGATGAACCCCATTTGATCATGATGTATTGTATTTTTAATGTATTGTTGTATTTGATTTCCTAGGGTTTTTTTTGCATCTATGTTCCTCTGAGATAGTGGTTTGTAATTTTCTTTTTTTGTGTGTTGTCCTTGCCAGCTTTTTGTATCAGAGTAATAATGTTGTCCTGATAAAATGAGTTAGGAAGTATTGCTTCTTCAATATTTTGGAAGAGTTTGAGGAGGATTAGAGCACAGCTCTTTGTTGTATTAAATCTTCTTTGAATGTTTGGTAGAATTTACTAGTGAAGCCATTTGGTCCTGGACTTTTCCTTTTTGGAGGTTTTTGATGACTGTTTCAATTTTCTTACTGTTGATCAGTCTATTTAGATTTTTTAGTTCTTCGTGATTTAGTCTAGGAAGATTATATATTTCTAAGAACTTATTCATTTCTCAGTTATTGAATTTGGTGACATATAGTCTTTCATAGTATTCTTGTATGATCCTTTGTATTTCAGTGGTATTTGTCATATAACTTCTCTTTCTCTTCTGATTTTGTTTATTTGTGTCTTTTCTCTTTTTTCCATAGTGAGTCTAGCCATGGGCATTAATTTTTTCTATTTTTTTTTGTTCCTTTCATTTAATTATGCTCTAATTTTTATTTTTTTCCTTCTACTGAATCTGGGCTTCATTTGTTCTTTTTCATTTCGTTTTATTGTATCATTAGTTTCAAGTATATAGTATATTGGTTAGACATTTACGTAGTTTATGAAACCATCCCTCCAATTACTCTATTACCCATCTGGCTCTCCACATAGCCAGTACATCATGGCTGACTACATTCCCTATGCCTTACTCCTCATCCCCGTGACCATCTCTCCACTACTAATTTATACTTCTTTAACTCTTCACCCTTTTCTCCCGCCCGCCCCCTCCCCGCCGGCAGTCACCAGATTGTCCTCTGTATTTGTGAGTCTTTTTTTCAGTTTGTTCTATTTGTTCCTTAGATTCTGCATATAAGTGAAATCATATGGTATTTACCTTTCTCTGCCTGACTTGTTTCGCTCAGCATTATAACCTCTAGGTCCATCCATGTCATTGCAAATGGTAGTTCATTTTTTTTTATGGCCAAGTAAGATTCCATTGCATATATGAACCATAACTTCTTTATCCAATCGTCTATTGATAGGCATTTAGGTTGCTTCCATATCTTGGCTATTGTGAATAGCGCTGCCATGAACATAGTGGAGCATAGATCTTTAGGAATTAGTGTTTTGGTTTTCTTTGGATAAATATCCAGAAGTGCAATTGCTGGGTCAAAAGTTATATCCGTTTTTAATTTTTTTGAGGAACCTCCAGACTGTTTTCTATAGTGGGTGTACCAATTTGCAATGCTACCAACAGTGAATGAGGTTCCCTTTTCGTCACATCCTCGCCAACACTTGTTCCTTGATTTATTGATGATAGCTGTTTTGACAGGTGTGAAGTGGTATATCATTGTGGTTTTAATTTGCATTTCTCTGATGATTTGTACTCTTGAGCATCTTTTCATGTCTATTGGCCATCTATATTTCCTCACTGGAGAAATATCTATTCAGGTCTTCTGCCCATTTTTCAATTGGATTTTTTTTTTTTAGTTGAGCTGTATGAGTTCTTTATATATTTCGTATATTAACCCCTTATCGGTTGTATCACTGGTGACTATATTCTCCCATTCAGTAGGTTATCTTTTCGTTTTGTTGATGGTTTCCTTCTCTGTGGCAAAAATTTTTTAGTTTGATGTAGTCCCATTTGTTTATTTGTTTCTTTTATTTCCTTTGCTCAAGGAGATATATCTGAAAAGAAATTACTAAGAGCAATATCAGAGAGTTTATTGCCTACATTTTCTTCTAAAAGTTTTATGGTTTTGGGTCTTACATTTAAGTCTTTAATCCATTTTGAGCCTATTCTCATATATGATGTAAGAAGGTGGTCCATTTTCATATTTTTGCATGTATCTGTCCAGTTTTCCCAACACCATTTATTGAAGAGACTGTCTTTACCCCATTGTATATTCTTGCCTCCTTTGTCATATAATAAATGAGATTACAGACATGTATTTATTTCTGGGCTCTCTGTTCTGTTCCATTGATCAATATATCTGTTTTTATGCCAGTACCATGCTGTTTTGATTACTATGGGCTTGTAGTATAGTTTGATATCAGGTATTGTGAAACCACCAACTTTGTTCTTCTTTCTCAAGATTGCCATGGCTATTTGGGATCTTTTATGGTTGCATATAAATTTTTGGATTATGTGTTCTAGTCCTGTGAAAAATTCCATTGATTTTTTGATAAGGATTGCATCGAATCTATAGATCGCTTTGGGTAGTATGACCATTTTAACGATGTTGATTCTTCCTACCCATGAGCATGGTATATACTTCCATTTATTTGTATCTTCAATTTCTTTTTTCAATTGTTCTTCTTTTTCTGATCCTTTAAGGTAAATGTTAGATTGTTTATTTGACACTTTACCTGTTTCTTGAGATAGGCCTGTAATGGTATTAACTTCTCTCTTTTGATGCATCCCTAAATTTTTATATGTTGTAATGTCATTCTCATTTGTCTCTAGGTATCTTTTGATTTCTTTAAAAAAATTTTTTTTGACCCAGTAGCTGTCCACTAGCATGTTGTTTAATCTCCACATTTGTGGTTTTTCCACAAAATATAAAGCCAATTTTTCCTTATTAATTTTTCTGTTTGGATCTATTTATTGTGTCAGTGGGTATTTAAGACCCTTACTATAATTGTATTTTTGTCAGTTTCTCCCTTTAGTTCTTTTATAGATTTTTGTTTTGTGAGTATTATTATGTTTTTGCAAAAAACTTTTAATTTGTACGATAATCCTTTTTTTTCTGATTTAATCTAATCTTCATTCGCTTGTGCAAATTCAGTACCTTTCCGCTCCCTTTTTATGGTTTTTTTTGTTGTCACAAATTATCTCTTTTAACACTGTGCATTATTTTCCAAATTGCAATAGCTATTTAAAAAAACACATTAACCTCTTTTAACCTTTATGATGTATTTAAGTGTTTAATACCCCATTCTGAACAAGGGTTGCAATTTTCTGCTTCTGTTTGTTTGTCTTCTTACTCACATCTTTATATCCTTTTATTTTTTGTTTGTATCAGGTAAAAGAGCTCCTTTCTCTGGCATTTCTTATAATGCAGGTCTTTTGGTAATCAATTCCCTCAGCTTCTGTTTGTCTGGAAAAGCATTTACTTCTTCCTAATATCTAAAGAGAACTTAGTTGGATATATAATTTTTTTTTGGCTGGTGATTTCTCTCATTCAGTATTTTGAATATTTGATTCCACTTTTTCTTAGCTTGTAGGGTATCTTGAAAAATCCAATGATAATCTAATGGGGTTTCCTTTATAGGTTACTGTCTTCTTTTCCCTGTCTGCCTTGAGAATTCTTTCTTTGTTTTTAATTTTTGACAGCTTTAATATAATGTGCCTTGGAGAAGGTCATTTTTCATTTAGATAATTAGGTGTTCTGTTAGCTTCTTGGAATCAAGGATTCACCTCTTTCCATAGGTTGGGAAGTTTTACTGATTATTTGTTTAAATAGGCTCTTAGTTTCTTTCTTTCACTCTTCTCCTCTGGTATACCCATTATTCTTATGTTGCTCTTTCTAATGGTATCAGATAGTTCTCATAATGTTCTTTCTTTCTTTATTTTAAGTCTCAATTCTCTTTCTTCTTCCACTTGAGTCATTTCTAGATTTCTATCTTCTATGTCACTAATTCCTCCATCTGGTCTATTTCTTCTGCTCTCTAATTATTCTTGATCTCATTTATTGAGTTCTTCAGCTCCAGAATTTATTTGGTTCTTTTTATAGTTTTAATCTCTTTGGTAAATACTTTGGTAAATGTTCATTGATTTTATTTTTGAACTGCTTTTCTGAGTTTTCTTGTATCTTGTTTTTTCAGAACTGCAATCTTGAATTTTCTATTTAAGTTTATTTTCTGGAGATGTCTTATTTTCTTTCTGAGCTACCTTGTCACCTTGATTATTCCTGGTCCTTGATGGATTATTTCTCTGCCTTGACATTGGAGGGAATAACTTTTTTTTTTTTTTAAGTCTCAACTGTTTAGCAGGTTGGTAAGTAGAGGTGTTTCTTTTGTTTCCCAGTAGGTGGTGCTATAGTGCAAATTTTTGTTTTTTTCTACCAGCATTACTGGGACTTCTGGGTGTCAGTGATGTCTACTCAGCCATGGAAAATACCTCTTATTCTCCAAAGAGGTGGGTGTCCTCTTTACCACTAGGTCACGGTCTCAGGGTACTAGGCCGGTGGTGGGATGTGGAAGGCTAAGGGTCTCCTGGCCCATGTGTTCCCAGCACCATTTTCCTTCAGCCAGAAGCTGCCAGCCATGCTGCTCAGTCTGAGGTGTCCCAGCTGCCTCTTTCAGGCTCCTCGGGATGGGTGGGGGAGGAGTAGGTAGGGGAGTGAGTTAGCGCGCAGCTCTCGTTTTTTCCAAGCAGGTAAACTGCAATAAGTATAAAGCACTTAGGCTGGAAGTCGCTGCCTCTCAGTGATCTGCCGAGCAAGTGTTGCAATGCTAGGTGGGCCACAGTAGATTGGGGTGGACTCCCGTGACTGTGGTTTTGTATGCCTGGCGATGGTGTTTGTAGGTTGCTGCCATCCTTTGAACCACTTCTCTGCCCTTGACCTCGGCTTCAGTCTCAGTGTATACTGGCCATTCAGGCTGGATTGCTGCATCTACCCTTCTGGTCTGCCCAGTGTGGATTGTACCTCAACCCTTCACAGCTATTCCATAGGCTGGGAAACCCGTGAGTGCTGGACTGTGCCTGTGGCTCTTGTGTCTGTCTTTCCCCCCATCTTACCTCCCTTGTTTGCTCTGATATGCCTACCTTCAGATGTCTCAATGCCAGGATCTCTCAGACATGTTTGTGTGTTGAGCAGGGAGTCTTTTGTTGAATCATAGCTGTCTAACGTGTAACTTCAAGTGGAGAGACCTGGAGGTCTCTTCACACAGCCATGATGCTTACATCACTCTGAGGCATTTTTTTTTAAATCTTTATTGAAATAGACAATTAGTTGCTTGTATTTACATTGTACAATTCAATAAGTTTTTTTCACTTATACTTGGCATATGATAATATACCAGTTTCAGTTGTATAGCATAGTGATCAGAGATCCACATAACTTGCAAAGTGATCACCCCACTAAATCTAGTACCCCTTTTCCCCCTTACATATTTATTACACTATTAACCATCTTCCCCATGCTACACTCTACATCTCCATGTTTATTCTGCATGAGACATTTCTTATTTTCTGATATAAGCATTTGAGATTGTACACTTTCTTCAAAAGACTGCTTTAGCTACTTCTCACATATTTTGATATATGATATGCTTCATTTTTGATTAATTAAAAACATTTTATGATTTCCCTGGACCCATGAATTATTTGACTTGCATCATTTATTTCCCAAGTGTTTGGAGATTTTCCTGTCATCTTTCTGTTACTGATTCATAGTTTTCTTTTATTATGGTCAGTACATTAGTTTTCTATGTAAGAAATTACCATACACTTCGTGGGTTAAAACAACAGCCATTTATTAGCTCACGGTTCTGTAGGTGAGAAGTCCAAGAACAATGTGTCTGAGTCCTCTGCTCAGGTTCTCACAAGGCTGAAATCAATGTGTCTGTGGAAATGTGTTCTCATCTGGAGAACTGGATCCTCTTCCAAGCTCATGTTATTGTGGCAGAATTCAGTTCCTGGCAGTTGTGGGACTGAGGCCATTCACTTTTCCTTTTGGATCTTTCTTAGTCCCTAAAGTCCACCTGCATTTCTTGCTGTGTGGTCCAGTCCACCTTCAAAGCCATCAATAGTGAATCTCCCTCCATCGAAATCACTCTCACACATTGAGTCCTTGACCTCCTCTGTTTCTGACCTCTAGATCCCGATAGGTTAGGCCCACCCAGATAATCTCCCTTTCTTAAAGTCAACTGTTGAAACTAATCATTGGAGTGATATCCCATCATATTCACAATCTCAGAGATTATATACGATTATACACCAGCGAGTAGAGAAATTTTGGGGGGCATATTAGAATTCTGCATATGGTCAGCTAGTATGACTTTGTATGATTTACTTTGATTTCAATTCTTTGACAGTTGTTAAAGTTTGTTTTATGACCAAGGGTATCTTCTATCTTGATGAAGTTCCATGTGCACTTAAAAAAATATAAATTTGCTTTTGTCAGGTAGAATATTCTATAAATGGCAATTAGATCCAGTTGGTTGATGGTGTTCAGTTTTTCTATATCCTTGCTAATTTTCTATTTACTTGATCTATTGGTTATTGAGAGAGGAATGTTTAAGTCTTCAACTCTAATTGTGGATTTTTCCATTTTATCCTTTGTTTATCAGGTTTTGACTCATGTAATTTGAAGCTATGTGTTAGGTGATCATACATTTAGGATTCTTATGTTTTTCTGTTGAATTATTCCTTTTTATCATTATCAATTAATTAATTATTTTTTAAATTAAATTTATTGGGGTAACATTGGTTGATACAATTATATAATTTTCAGGTGTACATTATAATTTAACATCTGTATATTCTATTGTGTGTTTACCACCCAAAGTTCAGTTTCCTTCAGCTACCATATATTTGATCCCCTTTACCCACTCACCCTTCCCTCTACTTCCTATATTTGATTTGACCTCCTTTACCTCACCTATCTCCCCCCTCCTCCCCGACCCCCTATCCTCTGGTAACCACTAGTCTATAGTCCATGTCCAAGAGTCTCTGTTTGTTTATCCTGTTCCTTTATTGCTTTTAGGTTTATATCCCACATATAAGTGATATCATGTGATTTTCAACTTTTTCTGTCTGGCTTATTTTGCTTAGCATGATTATCTCGAGTTCCATCCATGTTGTCGCAAATGGCAGTATTTCAGCTCTTCTTATGGCTGAGTAATATTCCATTGTATATATGTACCACAGCTTCTTTAGCCAATCATCTATCGTAGGACACTTCGGTTGCTTTCATGTCCTGGCCACCGTGAATAATGCTGCAATGAGCATTGGTGTGCAAATATCTTTATGGATATGATTTTTTAAGTCTTTGGAGTAAATACCCAGTAGAGGGATTGCTGGATCATATGGTAGATCAATTCTTAGTTTTTTGAGGAACCTTCATACTGTTTTCCATAGTGGTTGTACCAATTTGCAGTCCCACCAGCAGCATATGAGTGTTCCTTTTTCTGTGCATCCTCTTCAGCATTTGTTATTACTTGTTCTGTTGATTATAGCCATTCTAACAGTTGTGATATGGTATCTCATCATGGTTTTGATTTGCATTTCCCTAATAGCTAGCGATGTTGAGCATCTTTTCATATGTTTTTTGGCCATTTGTATGTCCTCTGGGGAGAAGTGTCTGCTCAAATTATCTGCCCATTTTTTGATCAGATCGTTTGTTTTTTGTTGTTGTTATTGAGTCATATGAGTTCTTTGTATATTTCGGATATTAGGCCTTTATTGAAGGCGTTGTTTGCAAATATATTTTCCCATTCTGATGGTTGTCTCTTTACCTTGTTGATGGTTTCTTTTGCTGAGCAGAAGCTTTTTAGTTTGATGTAGTCTCATTCATTTATTTTTGCTTTTATTTCCCTTGTCTTTGAGGTCAAAGTCATAAAATCCTCTTTAAGTCCAAGGTCCTTGAATTTCATTGCTATGTTTTTTCTATGCATTTTACTGTTTCAGGTCTTATATTCAGGTCCTTAATCCATTTTGAGTTAATTTTGGTGTGTGGTGATAGACAACAGTCTAGTTTCATTCTTTTGCAGGTGGCTTTCCAATTTTCTCATTTATTGAAGAGGATTTCCTTTCTCCACTGTATGTTTTTGGCTTTTTTTTTTGTTGAAAATTATTTGCCCATATAAATATGGGTTTAATTCTGGACTCTCAATTCTGTTCCACTGGTCCATGTGTCTGTTTTGCTGCCAATACCATGCTGTTTTGATTACTGTCACTTTGTAATATAATTTGAAGTTGGGAAGAATGATGCCTCCAGCCTTGTTCTTTTTTCTCAAGATGGCTTTGGCAATTCAGGGTCTTCTTTTATCATTATTTGATGTCCTTCTTTATTCTTGTTAATTATCCTTGCTTGACATCTGCTTTGTCTGATATTAATATAACCACCATCTTTTTTTTTGTTAGTGTTTATATTGTATATCTTTTCCTCCCAATTTTTAATTTTATTCTACATATATTAGGGTATTTAATATGGGTTTCTTGCTGACATGATATAGTTGGATCTTATTTTTTCATCTTCATCTGAAATGGGCAATTGGTGTTCTGCTCCTGACCCCTGTTTACCAGCTTCAAGCTTTCACATTAATGCCTGTAATTCACTGCTCACAGGGTGTCCAAGGTCAGCATCCTTAGCTTCCTGAGGGGCTTGTTAGGAATGCAGAATCCCTTGCTCCTCAACTCCTGGACTTATTGAATCAAAATCTGCATTTTGACAGAATATGTCAGTGATGTGTTTAAATATTGAAGTTTAAGTAGTGCAATCTCTAGGACATTACTTTTGGAGAATGAAACGTTTTAAAAATTACCATTAATTGCCAAAAAATGGATCTTTATCATTTGCTTATTGGTTATAAAGTTTTAAAATTTGTGATCTATTATCTGGTACATCTTAGGCCATTCTTTTTCTGATTTTCTCATAGAAATCAACATTTTTATGACCATGTGAACTGAAGCTGCACTCGTAACACAAATACTTTATTTAAAAAACCCAGCTCTTTATGTAAGCTTTCTACTTTGAAGGATATGAAATATCTTTTTTTTCATACACTTTCTGAACTGATATACTTTGTTACTTTGTTGATTAATTCCTAGCATGTTAATAAGATTTGATATAAGCATAAGTCAATTTTCTTGAGAAACTGTGTTTTTGTCTACTGGTTATATACATTATATTTAATGTGAGATGTGGATGCATATTAATATGTTTGATGGTCAGAGAGTGTGATCATGGTGGACTCTTATTATTCTTGGATGTCCTAGATTTTCTTCCTATGCCTGGGAGGCCTTCACTTCCCAAGATATGGCTCTCCTCAAGTTCTCAAGAAAGATGGCAGTTACATATTCTCCCAGATTCCCCTGTGGCCAGGGCCTCAGCTTAGCTTATCTGTTATAAACTGGTTGTTTGTACTTCTGATTCACTTTTATACCTTTTTGTAATTGCGCGCACTTTATAAAATATTATTGAACATCCTAAATTGCCAAAATATAATTGCAACCCAGAAAGCAATGAGTCTGGCTAATAAAGGTTGATAAAACTAATGGCCACTTTGGTCTTTGGCCTAAATGAAATAAAAGGGACCAGATTAACTCTCCTGCTTGAAATAATTTTAAAAAGTGGGTCAATGTGTTTGAAACAATGGTCTTCAAGACACTAGATATCTGAAAGTAAAGGATGGTAATTCCTGAGAGAAGGGAAACGAATGAGATGAACCCTAAAACTGACCTAGCTTACTGCCTGGAAAGAGCTTCTAGGCATTGTGCAAGACGGGGGAACCTGGATAGAGCTGACAATCATCCTGAGTTGAGGAGATGGCGCTAGGAATGCAGAGAAGCCAAGGAAACTAAAGTGCACAGGGCAGAGTATTGGATAGGAGAGTGCTCAACAGAGAGAGAACTCCAGAGATCTGTAGAGGATGCTTCTCAAGTAATCAACAGAGTATCGATAAATGTATGTGGGTGAAATCTACTTGAGGGTGGATAAAGAACCATCTGAAAATGTTAGAGGGAATAATCCTCATAGCTCAGGGCCAAGAAAAGTGAATTGTTTTACCACCCAAATTGGAAAAATCTCATAATTCAGTTGGCATTTGGTAGATGGTTTTGATTCAGTATCAGAGAAAAATTAGCCCTGAATAAGTGGTTTTTAGTGTTGAATAACAGAGCTTAAAAGCAAGACCTGGAAGGATCAAGCTATTACTTAACTGTATTCCAGAACACAGTTCAAGAGTATGTATAGAAATACCAAAAAGTCCAGAACCCAACAATGTAAAGTTAACAATATTTAGCATCAATAAAATCTTATAAGGCATGTAAAGAAACAGGAAAATATGGCTCATAATAATGAGAAAAAGCAATTAAAACTGACCCAGAATGTACACAGATAATAGAATTCATAGACATACATATTAAAGCAGATATTATAACTGTATTCCATATGAAAAAAAAAGCTAGAGAAGATATTAAACATGTGCAGTAGAGACATGGAATATATAAAAAAGATCCAAATTGAACTTCTGAAGATGAAAACTAAATGTCTCAAATGAAAAATACACCAGATGAGATTAAAAGCCAATGAACTATTGCAGAAGAAAAGATTAGTGAGTTTGTAGTCAAGGTAATAAAAACTATCCAAAATGAAACAGTGAGAGAAAAAATATTGAGAGAAAGAAATGAATCAAGTATCAGTCAACCGTGGACAACTTTAAGCTACCTCATATACATGCTGTAATCCTCAAGTGAGAGCAGGAGTACAGAAAAAAATATTTGAGGAAAAATTGGCTGAAAATATTCCAAATATGATAAAAACCACAAACCCTTAAGTCTAAGCATTCCAATGAACCCCAAGCACAAGAAATTGGAAGAAAACTACACCAAAACACATCATGATCGATTTCACAATACTAGTGATAATAAGAAAACCTTAAAAGCAGCCAGAGAAAACTTATGGCAGAGGAATAAAGCTAAGGATGACAGCAGATTTTTCATTGGAAACAAGGCAAATAAGAAAGCAGTGGAGCAGCATCTTTAAAGTACTGAAAGAAAAAAAAAAGTGAACCCAGCAAAATATCTTTAAAAACAAAGACAAAATTCATTTTTAGATATACAAAAGCTGCAAGAATTTATCATCAGCACTTCAAAAAATGTTAAAGAAAGGCCTTCGAGTAGAATTAAAGTTACATAGATGCAACTTTGGATCTACACAAAGAAATGAAGAGCACTCGAAATGGTAACTACATTAATAAACATTAAATTTTTTAATTATTTAAAGAATGTAAAAGGTTAATTTACAGTTTAAAGCAAAGGTAATAATACAGTGTGACATGTACAATATTAGAAGAAAATTATACGAAATGATAGCATAAAAGTTGGGAGCAGAAAAATGGAAGTACATTTTGTAAGGTCCTAAACTTTATGTGAAGTGTTATAATATCACCTAAGGGTAGATTGTAATAAATTAAAGAGATACAATACTAAAACAACCACTAAAATGATAAAATGATAAACATGACTTGTAGCTAATAAACCAACAGGAGAAAAAGTAAAATACTAAGACAATATTCGATTAGTCCAAAAGGATATATAAGAGCAGGAAAAAGAGGACAAAGGATAAATGCAACAAGTAGAAAATATGAAAATAGTAGATTTAAAATGGAGAATAGCATTAAATCACATTAAATAAAAGTGGTCTAAATACTTTAATTAAAAGGCAGAGGTTTTCAGATTGGTTAAAAAAGCAAAATCACAACTATATATAATATCTACAAAAACACAAAGATGTTAAAAGTAAAAGGATAAAAAATACATATCATTCTGAAGTGGACTATATTAATATCAGATGAAGTATAATTCAGAGCAAAGAATAATACCAGGGAAAAAATTAATTTAATAATAATAAACTATCAAAATATATGAAGGGTAAAAACTAAAAATATTGAAAGAAGACAAATTCACAATTATAGTTGGATACCTCAACACTTCTCATCAACAATTTATAGAAATATTTATTAAATTTAATTTATATGTCAGAAACCACAAAATGAAGTTTGCTCCAGTGTCCCAACCCAGTTACAAATCTAAACCTGTTATCCTGTACCTATTGGAAATGCTTCATTGTCAAGGAAACCTTACATACACTAATCACAATCCTCCAAATCAGCTTTAGCTAGCTTACCTTACCCTAGAAAATAGAACCTGATTGCTGGTCCTATAAAGAAATTCCCAGCCTTCTAGAAAATTATGTCCTGTTTTCATGTTGCCACTTCTAAAGTTCTATAAAACTCACTCTTGCCTAAAATCCCTTGGGAAGGGTGCTACACTGCTTTTGAGGCACTGTATTCCCACGAGCCATGGGTTGTTTTCCCTTGAGTAAAGGATATCAAAGTCATTACTGAATTGTATTGTTTTTGTCATTTGACAAATTCTATGGAAAATCTGTAAGGATACAGAAGACGTGAACAACACTATCAACTGACTTGAATGAATTGACATTTATAGAGCATTCTACCCCGCAAACATCAGGATACACATCCTTTTCAAGAGCACCAAGAACAGTTATTGAAATGAATTAGCTTCTGGACCCTTAGAAATTTAGAGCAATAAAGGCCCATTTTAGAAAAGAACAGTGTCTTGGTTCATTCAGGCTGCTATGACAGAAGATCATAGACTGGGTAGGTTCATTCAGGCTGCTATGACAAAAGGCCATAGACTGGGAAGACCAAGATCAAGGCACTGGCGGATTCAGTGTCTGGTGAGAGACCTCCCTTCCTTACAGCAGTCTTCTCAGTGTAACCTCATGGTGGAAGTGGCAGGGATCATTCTTGGGCTTCTTTTATAAGGGCATTAATCCCATACACGAGGGCTCTGCCCTCATGATCTAATCACTCCCCAAAGGCCCTATTTCTTTTTTTTCCTCTTAAAAAAATTAATTAATTAATTAATTAAACATTTTATTTTTAAAATTTTTTCCCCTCCACTCTTCCTTCTCTCCTCTGGTCACTATTTCTTTTTAAAAGTTAAAAAAAATTTAAATTACAGTTGATATACAAAAGTATATTAGTTTAGGTGTACAACATAGTGATTAGATATTTATATAACTTACAAAGTGATCACCCCAATAAATCTAGTACCCATCTGACTCATACATAGCTTTTACAATATTATTGACTATATTCCCTATGCTATACTTTACATCCTTGTGACTATTTTGTAACTACCAATTTGTAGTTCTTAATCTCTTCTCCTTTTTCACCCATCCCTCCAACCCCCTCCCATCTGGCAGCCATCAAAATGTTCTCTATATCTATGAGTTTGTTTCTGTTTTGTTTGTTAATTTATTTTGTTTTTTAAATTCCACATGTAAGTGAAATCATATAGCATTTGTCTTTCTCTGTCTGACTTATACCACTCACTCAGCATAATACCCTTTACGTCCATCCACATTGTTGCAGATGGCAATATTTCATTTTCTTTTTTTTTAGGGCTGAGTGATATTCCATTTTATCTATATACTACCTCTTTATCCATTCACCCATGAATGGACACCCAGGTAGCCTCCATATCTTGACTATTGTAAATAATGCTGCAGTGAATATATGGATTCTCATGTCTCTTTGAAGTAGTGTTTTGGGGTTCTTTGCGTAAATATCCAGAAGTGGGATCATTGGGTCCATCTTTGTTTCTTGTTATAGCCTTTGTTTTGTTTTAAGGTCTATTTTGTTTGGTATAAGTATTACTACCCCAGCTTTTTTGTTTGTTTGTTTCCATTTTCATGAAACATCTTTTTACATCTCCTCACTTTCAGTCTGTGTGTGTCTTTTGATCTGAAGTGTCTCTCACAGGCAGCATATGTAAGGGTCTTGTTTTCTTCTCCATTCAACCAAAAGACCCCATGCTTTTTGAGTGAAGAATTTAATCTATTTACATTTAAAGTAATTGTTCCTAGACATGTAGTTATTGCAATTTTATTTTTCATATTTTTAATCTCATTTTTCTTCTTCTTAAAGAAGTTCCTCCAGCATTTCCTGTAATACTGGCTTGGTGGTGATTAACTCTTTAGCTTTTTCTTATCTGAGAAGCTCTTTATCTGTACTTCCATTCTAAATGATAGTTTTGCAGGGTGAAAAAGGTAGAATAATCTTGGTGGTAGATCATTTCTTTTCACCACTTTGAATATTCTGTACCAGTCCCTTCTGGTTTGCAAAGTTTCTGTTGAGAAATCACCTGTATAAGTAACTGTCTTTCTCTTGCTGTTTTTTAAGATTATCTCTTTGTCTTTAACCTTTGTCATTTTGATTACGATGTGTCTTGGTATAGGCCTCTTTGGGTTCATTTTGGTTGAGACTCGGTGCTTCCTGAGCTTGTATGTCTATTTCCTTTGCCAGGTTAGGGAAGTTTTAAAGTATTATTTCTTGAAATAGATTTTCAATTCCTTGTTCTCTCTCTTCTCCTTCTGGTACTCCTATGATGCAAATTAGTACACTTGATGTTGTCCTGGAACCCCTCATTTTTTCAGATTATTTTTCTTGTTGCTGTTCTGATTGGTGTTTTCTGTTACCTTATTTTCTGAATAGCTGACTTGATCCTCTGCTTCATGTAATCTACTATTGATTCTCTCTAAGGTATTCTTCATTTCAGTTATTGTAATCTTTATTTCTGACTAGTTCTTTTTTGTTTTCTATCTCCATTTTTATATTTTCTATCTCTTTGTTAAAATTCTCACTGAGATCACCAACTCTTCCCTTAAGTTCATTGAGCATCTTTATAACCAGTGTTTTGAACTCTGCATCTGGTAGATTGCTTGTTTCCATTTTGTTTAGTCCGTTTTCTGGAGCTTTGTTCTGTTCTTTCATTTGGGTCACATTTCTTCGTCTCCTCATTTTGGCTGCCTCCCTGTGTTTGTTTCTATGTATTAGGTAGAGCTGCTATGTTTCCCAATCTTAGTAGAGTGGTCTTATGTAGTAAGTGTTCTGTGGGCTCAGTTTCACAGTCTGGGTGCTTTAGGTGTGTTGCTTGTATGGGTTGTGTGTGCCTTTCTATTTTATTTGGGCCTTGATTGCTGTTTGCACATCAATGAGAGGGATTGACCCTTGGGCTGATTAGTTGTGAGGACTGACTAGTGACTACAGTGGAGGAGCTGTTGTGCAGGGGCTGACCCTATGGAACAGGATTCATTTTATCAGAGCTCTTGTGCCTGCCCAGTCTGCCCTTTGGGTGTGTTGTCCTTGGATGTGGTCCTGTGTTATGCTCTGGAACAGACCAAAGACAGCCTCCAGGCATTCTGGTCAGAGCCTCCTGGGAGGGGCCCTGCTGCAGGTGAAGTTTCCCTGTAGCCTGTGCCCTACCTGGGGCCACCTGGCATGACCCACCAAGCAATCTGCAGATGGCCGCTACCCACATTGGGCTTGGAGGTACCTCAAGAGGCCAAGCTGCAAAACAAGGCCAGCTGCTTTAAGTTCTGGGCTTGTGGCTGCTCAGCAAGAAGACGGGGCATGTTGAGGCCAGATGCTGCTTGTTTAGGTATTGTGATTTTTTTCAGAGATTTTCGGAAAGTTTACAGCATGAACCAAGAAAAATCCACTGGGCCCACACAATGGATGGGGCAGGGTTTCAGAAAATCACCAGGACGGGCCAATCAGTGTTAGCCAGGTTGATGGAGACTCAGAAATGGCCACCTGGGTCTGCATGCTGGATGGGGGATGGCTGAACAAAGGAATAATGTCCTCTGCCAGCACTTCTGTCTGAGAGAAAGCTACCCCTTCAGCCCTTGATTTGAAGCCAGGCAACTTAGTTCCTCTCCGTGTGTCCATGGTGTCTTTCGAGCTGCTGCTCCAGCACTGGAGCTCAAAGTGAGCAAGTCTGTCAGCAGTAAGTCCATGTATGTGGGTCCCTTAAGGGGAATGTCTGTGACTCCTGTGGCCCTCCATCTCACTCAGCCACAACTTCTTCCAGTTTTCACAGCCAGAAATTATGGGGACTTCCCTTTCTGGCACTGGAACCCTGGGTTGCGGAGCCTGTTATGGGCAGGGACCCCAAACTCCTCTGGGAAGATCTCTGCAGCTGAGCTATCCCTTCTGATTCTCAACCTCCACACTCAGGTGTGGGGCCTGACCATTCCACATCTCTGCCCCTCCTACCAGTCTAAAGGTGGCCTATTCTGTGTGTTCCCAGTTGTAGGACTTTTCTTCAGCCCAACTTCAGGCAACTCCCTATGATTGTTGTTCTGTAGTTTAGTTGTAATTTTGATGTGGTTGTCAGAAGAGGCAAGTATAGTTAGTTTATGTACTCTGCCATCTTTACCAGAGGCCCCCTTTTAATGGTTTTATTTAAATCGTCTTTTTTTTTTCTGGGGGAGGGGGAAAATGCTTCTTAGAAAAGGGCACCTACAAAATACAGAGACCTTTATAAGAATGACTTGTTTTCTCTTAAAGTGAAAGAATTGGTGGGATCCAAGGAAAGTGGTAGATGGACTATTCGGGAGCATCTCCAAGTTATTTTCAGAAAATAGAGAAAATACAAAGCAAAAATTTACAATCAGGAAATCCTTCTAACAATTTAACTAATCTCATGGTTTACTACACCCTCTTCTTTAATGAAAAAGTGTGACTTATTACTGCAAATCAATTACTCCACTATAAGAAATATCTTATGTGGGCACCAGGCCTGGATGGCCCAAGGTCTGGCTGGTCCAAGGTCTGGCTGGTCCAAGGTCTGGCTGGTCCAAGGTCTGGCTGGTCCAAGGTCTGGCTGTGATCCAGGCCTGCGGCTAGGAATAGGACCCCAGATTTAGAAAATATGTAAACATACTTCAGCTTATTGTATCACGCATGAGTGGCTGAAGGCCACTTTTGTACTCTACTATATGAGGAGCCATGCAGTCTCCTGGAGGACAGAAGGGGAGAGGAGAAGGGTAGCACAAGAAAGGGGAGGAGAAGTGTGCGCAAGACTGCATGCCCCGTGCAATAGTCTGCACTCCCCAATAGAACTACATTTCTCAACAGAAGTGAGCTCTGCACAATGAAGTTGTTGCTTGCTGTTTCATTCTCATGTCTGCCTCTTGTGCTTTCTTCCAACTGGGCGTCACACCATCAAACCTTCCCTTCTCAGTCAGCAATATCCCTGACCCTGACACTAGAGACAGCTGACATGATCAGCTCGGCTCTGACAGCTTAGAACATAGTTTTGAATTACGTGTGTTTACCTGCAAAGCTCAGGGATGGAATGAGGCAAATGCACATAAAAACAAACACAAAAATCGACAACAAACCCCCTCAAACTAGGACAAAGTTTTGTCAAAAAGTGCCAGGACTGGAAAGACTAGGAGATCATTACACATTAAATACAACTGTGTATCCAAGACCTAGTTTATGTTAATGCATGGGATAATCAGATAGCTTTAACTCTCTATGGCTAGGCCCATTTCTCTTTTAGACAGACAGAGCTAGTGCTGCTCTATTAACAGCTACCAACATACTGCTTTGTCCTGTGAGATCTGTTTGCCACACTAGGCTGAAGCCACTAAACCAAGGGTTTCTGAAGACACTAAGAATACTGCATTTATGCAGGGATGAGGAGCTTATCACACTCATGCCAAGTCTATCAGCCCTTGGGATTCAACTTCCAACTCTGCATTTCTTTTATGCCATTACACCTTTTATACGTGTTTTTTCACAATTTTCCTGTCATGGTAAAAATCTCAACACATTCATGCCTGGTTCTGGTTACCCAGTAGTATTACTGTGTGTAATTAAACAAGAGACCAAAACCACAGAATGAAAGCACAGGGTGGGGATAAGAGGGTAGGGAACAGATGTAAAAATACAGATATGCAGATTTCACCTGAAACCTCAAGTATTTACCTCTTAAGTCTGTAGCAGAAGGCTACTTGCCACAGTTTAAATCCTTCGCCCATCACCCCTATTCTTGGACCCCAAAGCAGGGTCAGTTCTATTACTTTTGAACCTGGAATCCTCAAAATGGGTGTGGAAAGTCCATAAACACTTACCCTAAAACTGTGTAAGGCTGAAAACAGATGATGTAATGAAATCTACACTAACTGAAGTTAAAGTCATGTTACAAAAAAACTAACTTTAAGATTTATTTTTGTAACTTTTTAAACAGAGAAAATAACAGATTTCTAGGGGAAAGGAGGAATTGAAAAGACAGGCCCTGGGTAAAGATTATTACTACAGCACCTGATAGGCCTGCCTGAGAGAGAAACACAGGCACTGCCACACCACCACAGGGGACAGCTACTGTCTGAGGCTTGGAAGACCAGTTCACATGCCATGCGAAGCTCCTATAGATCCAAATCACAAAAATCGTCAAGCTTATCATGAAACAAGTCCCAGTTGTCTTCAGAATTTGTCAGATCATTATTTTCACCTGCAGCCAAAAGCATAAGCAACATCTCACCGAGCTCAAAGGTGACAACTTCATCTTCATTGTTGTCAAAGGGGATACTGTTCTCTTTCCACACTGAGCTCCCAGAAGTGGTTCCTTCATTGGGCCCGATATCTGCTTGAAGTTCCCACTTTCTGTCTCTGTGGCTCCTCTTTATAGCCATCAGGGTACACGTGCTTATAAAAACAGTTCCTTCCAGATAGGAATCTCCCATATCCTTCATCAAAATACCTGCACGCCTCGGTGCTCATTGCCTGCTTTTATTTCTGAATGAGTTTCTGCTTCTCTTTTCTTCTCTTCTACCCAGTACTCAATTGGAATGGCAAAATTAGATGTGATCTGGCATTCTAGGTAGGACTTTATGATCTTGCTCTCAAATTGATTAGCATTCTTCCACTTTTGAATACACTTGAGATGGTATGTGTGCTTGCAGTTGGACAGAATACCAAAGCAGCATTCACTGGGGTTGGATTTCTCATAGACCACCTTCATGCAGATCCCACACACCATGTCCTTACAGTGCTGGACAGCAAAAGAGAGCTCCATGTCCTCCTGGAGCTCAATGGAAAATTTTATATGTTATGATCGCTGGGTAACATCCACTGGATTGGGAACCTACAGCCCACACATATTTAGCTTAATTCACAGCAGTCTCCATGGAAATACACACAGTTCTCCCCATATCAGTGCTCTTCCACTGCAGCATAGGGGCAGAGCTGCTTCTTTGTTTCCACTGCGGTTTGCTCGTTTTCTGATTCTTCCTTGGTCACTGAGCCCTGCAGGGGTGCTTCAGTGCAGGTAAAAGCAGTATGGCCACAGTAAGGCTGCCCAAGAACAAACTCAATGGCATTTACCCAGTCTTCTGAACCTGCTCCTATAGTTGCAAAGTTTGAATTTCTTGACTCTACTTCACCTGCATTCATTTCAATGATCAGTTTAACTACTAATGAGGGACTTAAGGAAACAGCAAGAGATAATTTTGCAGTTAGATCTATAGCAGTCACTTCTTCCTGTTTCAAGGGCTTGCTATGTTCATATCTGCACGGCCTCTGTAAATATAGTACCCTCACTGAAAATACTTGCGTGCTACAGGTATGGACTATTAGAGAGGTCATGTGAGTAGTGACAGTTATCTCCTTTCTTACAAACTCCATGCATGAAATACCTCTTAGTGCTCCTGCTTTCTTTATCTATACAAGGCTTATCTTAGATGAAGGCAAGATGATGTAGATATCCTCTGCTGTGGCAATTTTTTAAAATAAGAAAACAATAAACTTTGCCTCGTTAATTGGCTCTTCCTTTCAAGAACATTTTCTCTGTAGCATGTGATACTATTTGATAGCATATTATTTACAGTAGAACTTCTTTCAAAATTGGACTTCATCCCCTCAAACCCTGCTGCTGCTTTATCAATTAAGTTTATGTAATATTCTTAACCTTCTAAATCTAAATGTTCTTAATGGCATCTAGAATGGTGAATTCTTTCCAAAAAGTTTTAAATTTATTTTTCCCAAAGCCATCAGAAAGATCACAATCTATGGCAGCTATAGTCTTGTAAAATGTATTTCTTAAATAGTAAGACTTGAAAGTCAAAATTACCATCTGAGATATGGCTGCACAATGACTGTTGTATTAAAAGGCATGAAAACAACATTAATCTTGTACCTTTCCATCAGAGCTCTTGGGAGACCAATTATATTATCAATAAGCATTGATATTTTGAAAGGAATCATCTTTTCTGAGATGTAGTTCTCACCATGGGCCTAAAATATTCAGTAAACTATTTTGTAAACAAATATGCTGTCATTCAGCCTTTGTTGAGCACAGGTAGAGTAGATTTAATTCTTAAGGGCCCTAGGATTTTCAGACTTGCAAATGAGCATTGGCTTCAACTTAAAGTCACCAGCTGCATTAGCCCCTAACAAGAGAGTTAGCCTGTACTTTGATTGATGCTTTGAAGCCAAGTATTGACTTCTTTCTAGATATGAAAGTTCTAGATGGCATCTTCTTTCAATATAAGACTGTTTTGTCTACATTTAAAATTTGTTGCTCAGTGTAGTCACCATGAATTATCCTAGCTAGATCTTCTAGATAACTTGCTGTAGCTTCCACATCATCACTTGCTGCTTCACCTTGTACCTTTATGTTTTGGAGATGACTTCTTTCCTTAAGCCTCATGAATTAACCTCTGCTAGTTTCAAACTTTTCTTCTGGAGCCTCCTCACCTCTCAGCTTTCATAGACTTAAATAGAGTTAAGATTTTGCTCTGGATTAGTTTTGGGTTAAGGTAATGTTATGGCTGGTTTAATCTTCTATCCAGATCACTAAAACTTTCTCCATATCAGCAATAAGTCTATTTCACTTTCTCATCATTCATATGTTTATTGGAGTAGCCCTTTTAATTTCCTTCAAAAACTTTTCCTTTGTATTCACTACTTGGCCTGAAGAGGAATTTTCATTCAAAAGGCTAATGAGCTCTTTGTTTTGCTTCTGTAGATATGCTTGCTGCATAGGCCATAGGGCAGGGCAACCTTGAAATTAACTAAAGACAGCCTTCCTTTTGCTTGTTCTGTCTAAACAACAAATGTAACTGCCTGTAACCCATTGCAACTCCCACGCTTTGTAACCTTTTGTAACTACCTGAAACCCATAGCAACTCCTGCACTTCGTAACCACCTGAGCACAAATTAACCAATTGGCCCATGCCAAATGAGCCCTATTTAAGCAAAGCTGCAACTGAGTTCTGGGGACCCAGATCTTCAGAGTGCTAGCTTTTCTGGGACCGCGGGCATAATAAACCTGAGTTCTCCCAACTCTTTGAGTGCTGCTTGATTTCTCACCTGTCTGATTTTTGCAACTTTTCTGCAACAGGCTGATTGGTTGGTTGAAGAGGCCTAGCTTTTGGTCTCTCTCAGCTTTCAACATGCCTTCCTTACTAACCTTAATCATTCACAGATTGATTTAAAATAAGAGGAGTGCAATTCTCCCTTTCACTTGAACAGTTAGAGGCCGTTGTAAGGTTATTAATTGGCCTAATTGCAATAATGTTGTGTCTCAGGAAACAGGGAAGTCTGAAGAGAGGGAGAAAGATGGGGGGATGGCTGGTCATTGGAGTAGTCACAAAACATAACATTTATCAATTAAGTTTGCCATCTTATATGAGCGTAGTTTGCGGTGCCCCAACACAATCACAACAGTAACATCAAAGATCTCTGATCACAGATCACCGTAACAAATATAATGACAACGAAAAAGTTGGAATAGTGTGAGAATTACCAAAATGTGATGAAGAAACGTGAAGTGAGCAAATGCTGTTTGAAAAATGGCACCAATAGACTTGCTTCATGTAGTGGCCACAAACCTCCAATTTGCAAAAACACGATATTTGCAAATCACAATAAAGTGGAGCACAATAAAATGAGGTATGCCTTACATATTTTAAAACTAGTCAAGTTGTATACTTTAAATATCTGTAGTCTTGTCAATTATATCTCAGTAAAGATCTTAAAAATAAGTAAATGAGCAACAGAGTAAATTCTGGAAGTAGGGAAATATTAGAACACTACACTTTTCTCTTTAGATTTTAAAAAACTAAATGCCTGGACAGTGCATATTGACATTTTTTTTAATGTGCAATGCATTTTATTTATTTATTTATATATTTATTTAATATTTATTTTTTATGGTGACACTGGTTAATGAAATCCAATAAGTTTCAGCTGTATATTTTATTTATTTATTTATTTAACAGTAAGGAATATATATATATATATTAACACTGGATGTTCACCTCCTATGGTTAGATTGCTTTCTGTCACCACATATTTGACCACTTTTATCCCGTTTACCTCTCCCCTCCCCTCTGGTAACCACTAGTCTATTGTCCATGTCCATGAGTCTCTGTTTGTCCTGTTCCTTTGTTGCTTTTCGGTTTATATCCCACATATAAGTGATACCATGTGATTTTCAACTTTTTCTGTCTGGGTTATTTCGCTTAACATGATTATCTCGAGGTCCATCCATGTCACAAATGGCAGTATTTCATCTCTTCTTATATTGAGTTTAATAAAACAATTCCACTGGCTAAAACTGTAGCCCATGACAGGGAATATGTGACAAATGTCACTTGTACTAGGAGGTTGTTAATTTTCTTCTAGAAGTAAAGAATATTGGATTAAGCACAAGAAAAACTCAATACCGGATTTTACCAATTAAGAATTTTCTTTCTTAAAGATGAGGCACATAAATAAAATCTTATATATTTCTTTTAAGGAGGGGCTCATATGTATTTTTTTCCATAGATGACCTCAGGAAAGTCCTTTATCTGAGGCTTGTGTCCTTATGAACCCACTATGTAAAGATATTTCCTTCCTCAGATAGTTAAGGAAAGACACAGATTTGAGTGATCAGTCTTCTTGTCTCTTGTCATGCTTGATGCCACATAAATGCCAGAGTGAGCCCCTCTCCAGGGAAGGGTTGCATTTCTTAAATAGGGAAAGAATTTGGACTGGCTGCTAATACCAGGTTGAAAACCCTCTCGATTCAAAGTCTTGTTTATTTGGTTTGACGCTCTAAATTTAAGGCAAAGTGCTTCATGGCCTGCCCTGGTTGGCCTGAGAGGTGCTCCAAATGCAGCCCAGACATATTTGAGTAGGTGCAAAACTGGCTGTGCTGTGGAGGTGTTGGGCATTGCCATGGGGCAGGAGTAAAATTAGAGAATAAGCCTTTATCACCTTTGTTCTGGGGGAGGGGCTGCTGCATCTTGGGCACATTGCAGTCAACCATTTTAACAACAAGCACTTTCATAGTACTTCTATATGCTTGGCTCTGTGAGCTCATTCAATACTCACAACACTCTATGAGGGTTCTATTATACAGGTGAGGAAACTGAAGCAAAGTAAGGTTAATTAACTTCAGCTCAAGGTCCTGACTTGGAATTTGAACCCAGGTAGACTGGCTCCAGCATCCATGTGTTTGCCCCTATCTGCTCTCTTCACAGTAAGGGAAAGACCTGTCTGCTTTAGCAGTTCCTGTAGTGGTAGACTGTTAGAATCTGGCTTAGAACTGGTACACTGACGAGCCAGAGTATAGTTAATGCCACTCTCTGCACTTTATTTTCTCCCCATCCTTTATTCTTGCTAATATAGAAAATGCTCCCTCCAGGAGCTGTGGAAATTCCATAAACTTTCTTTGTTGGATCCAGATCCTGGTGATATATCTGTCTTTCATCCTGGTTTAGAAGTTCAGAGGGGGTGGGATTGGATCTTAAGTGGCCCCTGCTATGTATGCAGAGTCAGGCAGCATGGTACAAAACCCTTAGTCAGCATAAATAGATTTATGGCATGAGTACATGCATGTGGGCAGGAGGGGAGGCTGCCCTGGTGAAATAGTGCCCTACTCTGTCTCCCATGACCCCATCTCTTGGCAGAGTCCCAGGGTTTGTCCTGAGCTCTGGTCTAATGAACTGCCTGAGCTACCACTTCCTTCCCCACAAACCACTTCAAGATGCAGGCTCAGGCTGGCAACACTTTGCACTCCAGCTATTGAGGAGCAGGACTCCCATTTGGCCCATATGCATACACAGAGTCAAAATAAGTGGCACAGTTGTATATATTTGGGTTCATTCATGGACTAAGGAGGGTGTTATCGAGTAAGTTGGATCACTAGGCATATAATCAAGGTGTTGAATATACCGATGCATGCCACAATAATTGCTGAGACCGCCAGACCGAAGACAATGTGAGATGCCTCGCCTGCCAACGCTCGTTCATTCCTTCTGTTGTAGCGCCTAGTCTGATTTGAAAGGAGAGTTAGAACAGGAACAGATGGGCCTAAAGAATTATTGGAAGAGGGTGATTTGTGGGAGTGTAAAGACCCAGTGTGGGGTCCTGAGGCCCTGAACCAGAGGTAGGAGAACATAGATGTAGTTGGTTCAAGGTTATGGCCAGGATGGTGACGGAGAGGAGGACGAGAATTGACATGATGCAGATTCTGACCTGGGAAGAATAGTACAAGGCTGCACTGCCTAAGGGGCAGCACAGGAACAAGGCCACAATTGCCAGCAAGAGGTGGTCATTGGCAGGCTGGTTAGACTTGACACGCTCTTCGGGCATAATTTGAAACACCTGGGGGCAAAGGGTGGATTATGGCTCAACATGGCGTCTGGGCTCTACCATCCCCTCTGAGCTCCTCCTTTTTCATACTAACACATCTCTCCTTGGCTTCTATAAATTCTTCATTGACCCCCTTTAAAACTCTCATTGTCTCTATCTAACTTCAGCCATTGTCCCCTCTAAACTCTCTCTATCCTCTTTAATACTTCCCTGCCCGCTGGAACTCCCAGACTCCACCTGCCCCCCATGCCCTATAATCCTTCTCTTTAACCCTTTTCCTGTCTCCTATAACTTTCTCCCTGTCTTCTATAACTGCTTTGCAGACCCCTAAAAATATGTCTCTCTTGGCCCCTTCCACTGTTCTCCCCAAATCCCTTAATGACTCTGATGACTCTCATTTGTCCTCCCTGATTCTTCAATTGATCCACTATCACACTTTGTTCTTATAACACCTTCATTGTCACCTAAGCAACTTTCTCTTTGCCCCTCTAAAACACTCTACTAAGAAGACCCTTGCTCAATACTTTAACACTCTCACCTTTCATTTGTAAAACTTTCATTGCCCCTTATAAAACTCTCACCCAGAGATTGGATTAAACATGGTGGCATGAGAGACGTTCCCAGATCTCTCCCCTTAAAACAACAATAAACTGAATACCTAAAACTCAACAAAAAACACCCCAACTGCTCACCAGCATGTCTGAGCGTGGGATCTGCACATAAGAGCTACTACACGTCAGAACCCCGGGTGTCTGGCGGTGGACTGGAGGAAACAAAGAGCTCCCTGTAGGAAGAGGGGGAAGGGAGAAAGTGTGACAAGTTCCCTGAACAGCCCTGCCTGAGAATGCTTTGAGCTCTACGTAGCTGGCAGTGGCGCCCAATCATCAAGGCAGAAGGCGGAGAAACAGGGATGGCAGAAAAGCGAGGATGGCAGAGGAACAACAGTTGATTTTTACCAGCAGTAGTTGCAAGACTGAGGTTGAGCACCAGCCCGACCCCCAACCCAGAGGGCCCATCTGGCGATACCCTCCAAGATGGAACTCCATGGAGCCCCAGAGGAATATGAGCAAACGCTACCAAAACTGTCACTAACACTGACAGGACCTGAGATTGAGGGTAGAAAGCATGATTAAACATCTATAAGGCAAAAAAAGACATTATTAACACTTTATATGAAACAGAGATCCAAGAGGTTTAGATGCCACCTACTGAAAACCAAAAGAAAAATGCCTTCGTTGCAACAGACTAGAGAGACCTTTACATAATAAACCTTTCTGGAAAAAAAGGCAGAATATACTTCCACTAATGCCCAGAGGGAGAAATAGTCCATTAAACACCATGAACAACTAAGGTGACAAGGCAAACCCATTAGATTATCGTCGGACTTCTCAGCACAAACCATACAGACCAGGAAGAAGTGGAATCAAATATTCAAACTATTAAATGAAAGGAACTATCGGCCAATATAATGTATCCAGCTAAGCTCTCCATTAGATATGAAGGAGAAATAAAGACCCTTCCAGACATACAAAAATTGAAGGAATTCTCCAGTATAAGACCTGTATTACAGGAAATACTGAAAGGGGTCAGCTCACCTAAAGAAGATGACAACAACAACAACAACAACAACAACAACAACAACAAAAACATAATTAGGAGTAAGGTGACTATTAGGCAAATAGAAGCAGAAGAGTGCGACCCTTATTAGGGACAGGGCATTATAAGCTTAAACAATAAGAAGAGATTTGCTATAGCAAGATGGTAATGAACGTTCAGCATACATAGGAACAAACTGAGACAACAATGATTGAAAAGGGGAGGATTCAAGATCTAAATTAGCAAAGGAGAATAGAGATAAGGCACACGCAGAAGAAAATGGACGACAAGGAAGCAATGGAAACATTGAGATACCAGAAAGCAAAAGATAAAATGGCTATAAGAAGACCTCATATTTCACCCTAAATGTAAATAGACTGAACTCACCAATAAAAAGGCAGAGAGTTGCAGATTGGATCAAAAAACAAAACCCAAACATATGCTGCCTCCAGGAGACACCTCACTTCCAAAGATAAATATAGACTCAAAGTGAAAGGGTAGAAAATGATATTTCAAGCAAATGGCATTCAGAAAAAAAGCAGGACTAGCAGTACTAATATCGGATGAAATAGACTTCAAAATCAAAAAGGTAAAGAAAGATACTGAGGGACATTTCATATTCATTAAGGGAATCATGCACCAAGAAGAGATAACACTTATTAATATCTATGCTCCCAATCAGGGAGCACCAAAATATATAAAGCAATTACTAAGAAAACTAAAGGGAGAAACAAACCAAAACACTATCGTAGTAGGGGACCTAAATACTCCACTGTCGGATATGGACAGATCATCCAAACAGAAAATCAATAAGGAAATAACATCCTTAAATGACGCATTAGACCAACTGGACATAATTGACATATACAGAGCCTTCCATCCCAAAATAGCTGCTTATACATTCTTCTCCAGTGCACATAGAACACTCTCAAGGATTGACCACATACTGAGACACAGAGATAGCCTCAACAAATGTAAGAGGGTTGAAATCATACCACCATATTCTCTGATCATAATGCTTTGAAACTAGAGATCAACTGCAAAAAGAAAGCAGAAAGAACCACAAATACATGGAGATTAAACAACATATTGCCAAAGAATAACTGGGTCAGAGAAGAAATAAAAAGAGAGATCAAGAGATACACAGAAACAAATGATAAGGATTGTACAACATATCAAAACTTTTGGAACATGGCAAAAGTGGTCATACGGGGAAAGTTCATATCACTATAGGCCTACTTCCAAAAAGAAGAACGAGCCCCCCAAAAAACAACCTAATGCTTCATCTTAAAAAACGAGAAAAGGAAGAACAAATGAAGCTTAAAGTCAGGAGAAGGAAATAAATAATCAAAATTAGAGCAGAAATCAATGTTGAAAACCACCACCACCACCACCACCACCACCACAACAACAACAACAACAAACAATAGAAAAATAAATGCAACAAAGAGTTGGCTCTTTGAGAAGGTTAATAAAACTGACAACCCCCTGGCTAGACTCACTAAAGAAAAAAGAGAAAGGAGAGAAATAAACAAAATCAGGGATGAAAGAGGGGAAATTATGACAGACACCACAGAAATACAAAGGATCACACAAGAATACCATGAAAAAGGGCATAACACCAAATTTAATAACCTAGAAGAAATGGACCAGTACTTAGAAAAATAACAACCTTTCACGATTGAATCAAGAAGAACTGGATATTCTAAATAGACTGATCAGCAGTGTGGAAATTGAAACAATCATCAAAAACCTACCAAAAAGTAAAAGTCCAGGACCAGATCGCTTCACCAGTGAATTCTATCAAACATTCAAAGAAGATCTAATACCTATTCTCCTCAAACTCTTCCAAAAAATCGAAGAGGAGGCAATACTTCCCAACTCATTTTATGAGGCCAGTATTACCCTGATACCAAAACCTGGAAAAGAGAACACAAGAAAAGAAAACTACAGACCAATATCTCTCATGAACGCAGATGCAAAAATCCTAAATAAGATTCTAGCGAACCGAATACAGCAACATTTAAAAAGATTATACGCCACGATCGAGTGGGCTTCATCCCAGGGGCACAAGGATGGTGCGACATACGCAAATCGATTAATGTGATACACCAAATAAACAAATTAAAAAATAGGAATCATAGGATCATATCAACAGGTGCAGAAAAAGCCTTCAACAAGATACAGCAACCATTTATGAGCAAAACACTTCACAAAATCGATATAGAAGGAAAGGACCTTAATATAATAAAGCTATAGATGTCAAGCCCTCAGCCAACATTATACTTACTGGTGAAAAATAAAAACCTTCCCTCTAAGATCAGGAGCAAGGCAAGGCTGTCCACTATCACCGTTGTTATTTAATATAACATTGAGGTCCTAGTGAGTGCAATCAGGCAAGAGAAAGATATAAAAGGCATCTAAATAGGAAACGAGGAAGTCAAACTGTCACTATTTGCGGATGACATGATTCTCTGTATAGAAAACCCTAAAGACTCCACAAGAACACTACTAGAAACAATAAGCAGATACAGTAAATCTGGATACAAAATTAATATTCAAAAGTCCATAGTGTTTCTATACTCTAATAATGAAGTGTCAGAAAAAGAAGTGGAGAAAATAATTCCTTTTGCAATTGGAACAAAATAAATATCTAGGAATAACTCTAACAAAACACGTGAAGGACCTATATGATGAAAACTACAAGACCCTATTAAAAGAAATCAAAGAAGATACAAAGAAATGGAAAGATATTCCGTGTTCTTGGATTGGAAGAATCAACATAGTTAAAATGACCATGTTACCTAAAGCATTATACAGATTTAATGCAATCCTCATCAAAATCCCATAGGCATTTTTTAAAGAAATAGAATAAAAAATCACCAGATTTGTATAGAAGCACAAAAGACCCCGCATTGCCAAAGCCATCCTGAGAAAAAGGAACGAGGCTGGAGGCATCACTCTGCCTGACTTCGAGTTATACTACAAAGCGACAGTAATCGAAACAGCATGGTATTGGCAGCAAAACAGACACACGGACCAGTAGAACAGAATCGAGAGTCCAAAAGTAAACCCATATCTATATGGGCAAATAATTTTTGACAAAAAAGCCAAAAACATACAGTGGAGACAGGAAAGCCTGTTCAATAAATGGTGCTGGGAAAACTGGAAAGCCACCTGCAAAAGAATGAAACTAGACTGTTGTGTATTGCCGCACACCAAAATTAACTCAAAATGGATTAAGGACCTGAATATAAGACCCGAAACAATAAAATGCATAGAAGAAAACATGGGAATGAAACTCAAGGACCTTGGACTCAAAGAGGATTTTATGACTTTGACCTCAAAGACAAGGGAAATAAAAGCGAAAATAAATGAATGGGACTACATCAAACTAATAAGCTTCTGCTCAGCAAAAGAAACCGTCAACAAGGTAAAGAAACGACCATTTGAATGAAAAAATATATTTGCAAGCAATGCCTCCGATAAGGGCCTAATATCCAAAATATACAAAAAACTCATAAGCCTCAATAACAACAAAAAACCAAATGATCCAATCAAAAATGGGCAGAGGACCTGAACAGACACTTCTCCCTAGAGGACATACAAATGGCCAACAAATATTTGAAAAGATGATCTACACCACTAGCTATTAGGGAAATGCAAATCAAAATCACAATGAGATACCATCTCACAGCTGTACAATAGCTGTAATCAACGAGAGAAGTAATAACAAATGTTGGAGAGGATGCGGAGAAATAGGAACCCTCATACTCTGCGGGTGGGACTGTAAATTGATACAGCACTATGGAAAATGGTATGGAGGTTCCTCAAAAAACTAAGAATTGACCTACCATATGATCCAGTAATCTCTCTATTGGGTATTTACTCCAAAGACTTGAAAACTCATATCCGAAAGATATTTGCACACCGATGTTCATTGCAGCATTACTCACGATGGCTAGGACATGGAATCAACTGAAGTATCCTATGATAGATGATTGGCTAAAGAAGCTGTGGTACCTGTATACAATGGAATATTACTCAGCCATAAGAAGAGATGAAATACTGCCATTCGCGACAACATGGATAGACCTCGAGATTCATGCTAAGTGAAATAAGGCAAACAGAAAAAGTTGAAAATCACATGACATCACTTATATGTGGGATATAAACCTAAAAGCAACAAAGGAACAGGACAAACAGAGACTCATGGACATGGACAATAAACTAGTGGTTACCAAAGGGGAGGGGGAAAATAATAAAATGTTAAAAACAATTATCTATATATAGTATGAAAAAAAATTGGCTTAAAAAAAAAAACTCTCACTCTGTAAAACTTCTAATGTCATCGGTAGCTATCTGCTTGTCCCATTTATAAAATCCCTCACTTTGTCCCTGTGATTCTATCTGGTCTTGCAATGACCTTTTTGTTCATTTATAAACTCCTCCCTCCCCACCATCCTTCTTATTTGGCTCCTCTAAGACCTTCTTTGATCATATAAACTTGAAGTCCTCTTGTGTCAGTCATAGCCTTTCTCTGCCCCTTTATAAAAGCCTTCCCGGATTTCTCCCTTTAAGACCTAAGACCTCTCTCTCCTTCTGCAACCACATTCTTGATCCTTGAACTTTGTGTCCACCTATTACAGCCTCCCTATTCTCCTAAAGCTGTATTCCCTGTAAATACTTCTCTACTTAAAACACCTTCTCTGCCCCCTTATGAACCTCTCCTTAACCCTCATTCCCCTTCTATCCCCACTACTCTCTTCCTTCCACCCTGTCCCTCCCCAAATCCACTCCCTCACTTCAAGCACCCACATTAGGGCATCTGGATCTGGCACCGCATTGAGAATCTCCTTCACTTTGACTTGGCAAGGATTACCATGGAGACCACACAGGCCCCACCTCCTATTCTATCTTTCTACTTCTATTGGCTGATTGGAGATTGTGCATGATAAGGTGGGGAAGCTGAAACAAGGCTGCTGATTGGTCTGAAGGAGTTCCGGCTCTTCCTCCTCTCAGGTGATTGATCAATTCTGGTAGTGTTTTTTTTTTTTGGAGTCACTACTAGAGCAAGAGTGATGTGGGCCTAGGAGTCTTAAGTTGCTTTAGGCACCTTGAGTGGTCATTTAACAACTTGTAGTCAGGTCATCTAGCAGTGAAGGGTGAAATTTGTGAGAACATCTTTTCGTGTGCTTATTTGCCATCTGTACATATTTTTTTTTGGTGACGTGCTAGCTCAAGTCTTTTGCCCACTAAATAATTGGTTTGTTTAAAACAAACTCATAGATACAGACAACAGAATTTTTGTTGTCAGAGGGGAAAAGGGTCGGGGAGGATGAAGTGGATAAAGGGAGTCACGTATAAGTTAACAGAAGGAAAATAGATTTTGGGTGGTGAGAATGCAATAGGTATACATATGTCATAGCATAATGTTGTACAGCTGAAATTTATGTCATTAACCAGTGTTATTCCAATAAGTATAATTAAAAATGATTTTGTTTTTATTACAGTAAAGTTTGTGTGTCATTTATATATTTTGGATGCAAGTCTTTTGTCAGATTTGTAATTTGCAAATATTTTCTGTGGGTCCGAGCTTATCTTTTCATTTTTTAACAGTCTCATTTGCAGAGCAAAAGTTTTGAATGTTGATGGAGTCTAAACTATTTTTTTTTCTTTTAGGGACATGCTTTTGGTGTCAGGTCTAAGAACTCTGCTTAACCCAGGGTCAGGAAGATTTTATCCTATATTTTCATCTTAAGATTGATAGATTTACATTTTACATTTAGATCCATGATCTATATTGAGCTAATTTAGTTGTTTTCCATATGGTGGTCCAATTACTCTAACACCATTAAAAATACTATTCTTTCTTTGATAAATTGCCTTTGGACTTCTTTTTAAAACAAATTGCCACATTTATGTGGATCTCCTTCTGCAGTCCCTATTCCATTCTGTTGATTTATGTGTCTGTCCAGTTGTCAATATGACACTGTCTTAATAATGTAGATTTACAATAATTCTTAAAATTGAGTTTATGTATACTCCAACTTGATTCTTTTTCAGAATTGTTTCGATTATTTCTAGATCTACAAATCTTATCGGTCTTTTTATAGGAATTGCATTAGACTTTCATATCAATCTGGAGATATTGACCTTTCCAATTTACAACCACGGGAAGACGCTAAGTTTATTTAGGTCTTCTTTTATTTCTTTCATCAGCAGCTGTAGTTTAAACACACAGCTCATACACATAATACTTTGTTAATTTAATTTGATTTCATGTTTAATTAAATTAATTAATTTATTTATTTGCGGTGACATTGGTTAACGAAATCCAATCAGTTTCAGCTGTACACTCTAACAATAAGGCATATATATATATATATATATATATATATATATATATATATATATTTACACTGTATGTTAACTTCCCATAGTTAGATTTCTTTCTGTCACCACGTATTTGACCACCTTTACCCTGTCTACTTCCCCTCTTCCCCTTCCCCCCTACCCTCTGGAAACCACTAGTCTATAGTCCAGGTCCATGAATCTCTGTTCATCTTGTTCATTTGTTGCTTTTAGGTTTATATCCCACATATAAGTGATATCACGTGATTTTCAACTTTTTCTGTTTGCCTTATTTCACTTAGCATGAATCTCGAGGTCTATCCATGTTGTCGCAAATGGCAATATTTCATCTCTTCTTCTGGCTGAGTAATATTCCATTATATATATGTACCACAGCTTCTTTAGCCAATCATCAATTGTAGGACATTTCGGTTGCTTCCATGTTCTGGCCACTGTGAATAATGCTGCAATGAACATTGGTGTACAAATATCTTTTTGAATATGAGTTCTCAAGGTTTTGGGGTAAATGTCCAGTAGAAGAATTACTGGATCATATGGTAGGTCAATTCTTAGTTTTTTGAGGAACCTCCATACCGCTTTCCATAGTGGCTGTACCAATTTGAGGTCCCACCAGCAGTGTTTGAGGGTTCCCTTTTCTCCACATCCTCTCCTACATTTGTTATTACTTGTCCTGTTGGTTATAGCTATTGTGACAGGTGTGAGATGGTATCTCACTGTGGTTTTAATTTGCATTTCCCTAATAGCTAGTGGTGTAGACCATCTTTTCAAATATTTGTTGGCCATTTCTATGTCCTCTAGGGAGAAGTGTCTGTTCAAATCCTCTGCCCATTTTTTAATTGGATTTCTTTTTTTGTTTGTTTTGTTTTGTTATTGAGTCATATGAGTTCTTTGTATATTTTGGATATTAGGCCCTTATCGGAGGCATTGCTTGCAAATATATTTTTTCATTCAAATGGTCGTTTCTTTACCTTGTTGATGGTTTCTTTTGCTGTGCAGAAGCTTATTAGTTTGATGTAGTCCCATTCATTTATTTTAGCTTTTACTTTCCTTGCCTTTGAGGTCAAAGTCATAAAATCCTTTTTAAGTCCAAGGTCCTTGAGTTTCATTCCTATGTTTTCTTCTATGCATTTTATTGTTTCGGGTCTTATATTCAGGTCCTTAATCCATTTTGAGTTAATTTTGATATTTGGTGATAGACAACAGTCTAGTTTCATTCTTTTGCAGGTGGCTTTCCAGTTTTCCCAGCACCATTTATTGAACAGGCTTTCCTTTTTCCACTGTATGGTTTTGGCTTCTTTTTTTGAAAATTATTTGCCCATATAAATATGGGTTTACTTTTGGACTCTCAATTCTGTTCCACTAGTCCGTGTGTCTGTTTTGCTGACAATACCATGCCGTTTTTGATTACTGTCAAAGTATACTACAAAGTATACTTTGTAGTATACTTTGAAGTCAGGCAGAGTGATGCCTCCAGCCTCATTTTTTTCCCCCTCAGGATGGCTTTGGCAATGCGGGGTCTTTTGTGCTTCTATACAAATCTGGTGATTTTTTATTCTATTTCTTTAAAAAATGCCTATGGGATTTTGATGAGGATTGCATTAAATCTGTATAATGCTTTAGGTAATATGGTCATTTTAACTATGTTGATTCTTCCAGTCCAAGAACACAGAATATCTTTCCATTTCTTTGTATCTTCTTCAATTTCTTTTAATACAGTCTTATAGTTTTCATTATATAGGTCCTTCACATGTTTCTATTCCTAGATATTTTAATTTTTTTGTTGCAATTGCGAAGGGAATTATTTTTTCCACTTCTTTCCCCTGACACTTCATTATACTCTTATAGAAACACTATGGACTTTTGAATATTAATTTTGTATCCAGACTTTACTGTATTTGCTTATTGTTTCTAGTAGTGCTCTTGTGGAGTCTTTAGCGTTTTCTATATAGAGAATCATGTTATCTGCAAATAGTGATGGTTTGACTTCTGTGTTGCCTTTTATATCTTTCTCTTGCCTGTTTGCACTTGCTAGGACCTCCAATGTTATACTGAATGAGAGCAGCGATAGTGGACAGCCTTGCCTTGTTCCTAATCTTAGAGGGAAGGTTTTTAGTTTTTCACCATTAAGTATAATGTTGGCTGAGGGCTTGTCATATATGTCCTTTATTATGTTAAGGTCTTTTCCTTCTATATCGATTTCGTTAAGCATTTTGCTCATAAATAGATGTTGTATCTTGTCGAAGGCTTTTTCTGCATCTATCGATACAATCATATGATTCTTATTTTTTAATTTGTTTATGTGGTGTATCGCATTAATCAATTTGCGTATGTTGAACCATCCTTGTGTCCTTGGGATGAAGCTTACTTGATCATGGTGTATAATCTTTTTAACATGTTGCTGTATTTGGTTCGACAGAGCTGAAGAGATGAATAGACAGTTCTACAATAATAGTTGAAGATTTAAACACCCCATTTTCAATAATGGAAAGAATAAGATCAATCAGGAAATAGAAGACTTGATCAACACTGTAAACCAATTAAACCTCAGACATATGCTGAACATTTCACTCTAGCACAACAGAATACAATTCTTTTCAAGTAAATGTGGAACATTCTCTTGGATAAGACCATATGTTAGGACACAAAGCAAGTCTTAATACATTTAAAAAGAATAAAATATATAAAGTATCTATTCTGATGACAATAGAATGAAACTATAAATCAATAAAGGAAGGAAAACTAGAAAGTTCACAAATACATAGTTGTCAAACAACACACTCTTTAAAGACAATTAATATATCAAAGAAGAAATCACAATGGAAATTAGAAAATACCTTGAGATGAATGATAATGGAAACACAACATATCAAAAATTATGGGATACAGCAAAAGTGGTACTAACCCTTGACATTTATACCTGTAAAATACATACATTAAAAAAGAACTATCTCAAATCAGTAACTTATTGTACATCTTAAGGAATTATAAAAAGAGGAGCAAATGCAACCCAAAGCCGGCAGAAGGAAGGAATCCAGAAAGATTAGAGTGAGAATAAATAAAATAGAGAACAACAACCACAATAAAAATGATATAAAATCACATGGAATCTCAATGAATCCTGAATAGCCAAAACAATTCTGAAAAAGAAGAAAGTAGGGGGACTCATAATTTCCAATTTCAAAACTCAATTCAAAACTATAGTTACCAGAACAGTGTGGTAGTGGCATAAAGACAGATATATAGACCAATGGAATAAAATAGCCCAGAAATAAACTCTTGCATTTATCGTCAATTCATTTCAAGAAGAGTGCGAAGATTATTCATTTGTAAAGAACAGTCTTTTCAACATGTTATGCTGGGAAAACTGGATATCTACATGTAAAAGAGTGAATTTGGATCCTTGCCTTACATTCTATGTGAAATCGAGTCAAAATGGATGAAATACTGGTAATGTAATAAAAAGGATGTAGATGATAGAGGCTTTGTTCATTCCTCTTGCGACCAAATCAAAGTTGTGACAGAAACAAGGAGCAAACAGCAAGAAAAGTTGCCTGGGATCTAGACAAGCAGAAGCACTACAATTAGGGAGAGAAAGAGATAGAAGGTAGAAAATATGCTTCTATTTTTTCTTCTAAGAAGGTAGAAGGTAGGAGGTAGAAGGTAGAGGGCGAAGATGTGAGGCTGCCCAGTCCCGAGTGGTTAAGTGGGACGGAGACACTGTCAGCAGCTGCAGACACCTCTTAAAGGGGCCGTGTTCGTGATCGAACTTTTGCGGTGATGGAACTGCTTGCTCTGAGCACCAGCACGGGGTCGGCTGCTCCGGGGGCACCAGGGACTTACAGGGGGACACTGAATGGTCAGAGTAAGGGTTGGAGGTGAGAATCTCTCCTGAAAAGAAGTGCAAGTGGTATCCATTGTTCCTCTGTTGAGCTCTACCCTCTCCCAGTGTGCAGATGCAGTGCCGCCATAGCTAAAATCATCAAACTGGATAACAGAGGTTGCTTGCCCAGAAGATTCCCTGAAATTCTGCCTCTCCCAACTCGTGGCCTCACCGAAGCCACATTCAGTTGTGTCCTTGGCGAGTCAGATCCTCTTTGCTGAGTAGTGCCAAGACTCTCTCTGGTGGCAGCTGGCCTGTTTCTGGTGTGGCTTCTTGAGGCATCTATAAGCACAGCATCCGTGGATTGTTTGCTGAATCTTAACAGGTGGCTTTGGTGGTGGTGGGGCACAGACTGGAGCTAAACCCCTCTCAGGACTGTGCCACTGGATTACTTACCACACAAAGCTGCACTAATAAGACCAGGAGACTTAGGAGCTTTGCTTAGTACATAGAAACAGACACAGAAAGGCAGCCAAAATGGGAAGACAAAGAAGCAGAAACCATATGAGAGAACAGAACAGAGACCCAAAAATAATGGAGTCAAGCAATTTAATGGATGCAGATTTCAAAACACTGGTTATAAAGATATTCAACGAACTTAGGGGAAATGTTGACAAATTCAGTGAGAACTTTAACAAAGAGATAAAAAACATAAAAATGGAAATGGAAATTATAAAAGAGAACCAGTCAGAAATGAAGAACACATTATCTGAGATGAAGGGTATATTAGAGTGAATAAACAGAGTGTATAAAGAAGAAGTTTGAACCACAGATATAGAGGATTGGGAAGCCAAGAACACTCAATCAGAATGGCAAGAAAAAAGAAGCAAATACTAGAATAATAATTTAAGGAGCCTATGGGACACTATTGAATGTAAAAATATTTGTGTCATAGGCATACCTGAAGGAAAACAAGAAGTTGAAAAGCTATTTGAAAAAATAATGTTGGAAAACTCCCCTCACCTGGTGAAGGAAATAGACATATAACTCCAGGAAGCTCAGAAAGTCCCCAAAAAGATGAACCCAAAGATGCCCATACCAAGACACATTATAATTACAATGCCAAAGGTTAAATACAAAGAGAATCTTAAAAGCAGCAAGAGAAAAACAGATAGTTACCTATAAGGGAACACCCATAAGACTGGCAGCTGATTTCTCAAAAGAAACCATGCAGGACAGAAGGGCTTGGCACAAAATATTTGACGTGATGAAAACTTAGGATCTACAACCAGAAATACTTTAACTAACAAAGCTATCATTTAGAGTTGAAGGACAAATAAAAAGCTTCCCAGACAAAGATAAGCTAAGGGAATTTATCAACACCAAGTCAGTATTACAGAAAATGTTGAAGGGACTTCTTTAAGAAGAAAAAACATGTATCAAAAACAGGAATAAAGAATGGTAATAAGTACATTCCTATCAACAGGTACCTCAAATGGAAAAGAATTAAATAGTCCAACCAAAAGGTAGGGTGGCTGAATGGAAAAGAAAACAAGACCCCTACTTATATTGCCTACAAGAGACTCACTTCAGATTAAAACACTCACAGACTAAAAGGAAGGGGATGGAAAAAGATATTACTTGATGGACCTAGAGGGTATTGTGCTGAATGAAATGGGTCAGATAGATAAAGACAAATATTGCATGATTTCACATACTTGTAAAATCTAAAGAACAAAATAAACAACAACAAAAACAATGGCAAGAAAAGCAGAAATAAACTCATAGATACAAAGAATATTTTGAGGGCTACTTGATGTGAGGGAGTTGGGGGATGGCAAAAAGGGCTAAAAGATTAAGAGGTACAAATGGATAGTTGCAGAATAGACATGGAGATGTATAGTGTTGCATGGGGAAGATGATTAATAATGTAATAAATATGTAAGTGAGAAGAGGGGTACTAGATTTAGTGGAGTGATTGCTTTGCAAGTTAAGTGGATCTCTGATCACTATGCTGAACAATTGCAACTGGTATATTATTATATGCCGACTATAATTTTTAAAAGTCTAATTGCATTGTACAATGTAAATATTGAGCAACTAATTGTCTATTATATTTCAATGAAGCTGAAAAAAACTAAAGAAAAGAAAGAAAAAACAAATAAGGGGAAAGAATGGATCAAAGACCTAATATAAGAACAAAAACTATAAATTTCTCAGAAGAAAACATAGAAGAATATCTTCATGAAATTGGATTTGGCAGTGTTTTCTTGGATATAACACCAGAAGCACAAGAAACAAACAAAAAGATAGATAAGCTGGATGTTTTCAAAATTAAAAACTTGTGGATCGAAGAACACTATTAAGAAAGTAAAAAGACAACCCATAGGATGGAAGAAAATAGTTTCAAGTCATATATCTGATAAGGAATTAATATCTAGAATATATAAGGAACTCCTAAAAATAATAACAACAAAAGCACAATAAAAAAACGAGTGAAGGAATTGAATAGACATTTCTCCAAATAAGATACACAAATGGTCAATAAGTACATGAAAAGATGATTGACATCATCATGAGGAAAATGCAAATTAAAACCACAGTGTGATACCACTTCACACCCACTAGGATGGCTATTATTGGGGGAGAAAAAAAAGAAAATAACAATTGTTGTTGAGGATGTGGAGAAATTGGAACCTTTGTGCATTGCTGATGGAAATGTAAAATTGGGCATTTCATTGTATAAAACAGTTTGGTAGTTCCTGAAAAAGCTAAACATAGAATTGCTATATGACATGGAAATTCTACTCAAAGGTGTATACCCAGAAGAATTGAAAACAGGGACTTGTAAAAATATATGTATGCCAATGTTCATAGCATCATTATTCACAATTCCTGTCATAGAAATGGTTCCAGAGTACAGAAGAGCCTGAATGCTCTTTAACTCATTTGATTTTGCCAGTACCACCCACTGCAAAGTTGATGAAATGGGTCCCGAAATGAAAACTAAAGATCAGGTTCAATTATGAATATAGGAGCAAAATAAGATACAAGCAATCTATACAGCATTTATTAAAAGAATAATAGATTGTGACTCAGTAAGGTTGTTACACAGGAGCCCCAGGCCTGGAAGGGCTATGTTCTGAGTTAATCCTACAAAGGTTTTCCCAGGAGAACAAAGATAGTTTATTGAGAATAATTTTATTAATGTGCTGAATCTTAATTGATGCTGAAAAATTTTTTATATAATTCAACAAAAAATTTTAATTTAAAAGATCTTGGCAAGCTGAAAATTGGAGAAAATGTACTAAATGCATGAAATTTTTATTAGAAATCTACATCAACTGTGTGACTGAATGGTAAAACATTAGAACCATTCCATTCAAAGACAGAAACAAGATTAGGATGCCTGATATTACTAAATCGTATTATACTAGAAGGGTTAGCCAAGGAACTAAAATAAAAATATAAAATGAGTTATTAAATTGTTAAGAAAAAATTCAAATTTCAAATAAACAATGCAAGTATGTAAAACGATGGATTATTACACAAAAAATTCAGTAAGATAGCCAAAATAACAGCATTAAAAAACAAAGTACTGGACCTAAACCAACCCTTCTCATAGGACAATGAATGCCTCAGTGGTAACTTGTATGGACAGACTACAACTTGTCAGAACCACTCCCTATTTCATCTTATAAAAATTCTCCCAAACTGCAGTGCAACAGCAGGGGAAAGATTCAGTTTTCAGTCAGTGTGCTGAGTTGTGGAGCTAAATGTTGCTTTATAATGCATACGAAAATGGAGTATTTCTTGCCTGAGTTTGTGTATTGATGTTTGTTCACCTACTCTCTGACTCATTACACTTTTCTGTATGTACACTGGGCATATGTGCATATATCATTTTCGAGGATCTAAAAATAGTTTTGTGAGTAAAATCCAAATGTACAAATTAAAAACAACTCAATACCTTTCTTCTACCCCAGTAATAATAACTTAGATTATATAATAGAAAAGGCCATTTGTAATAAATAAAATAAACCAAAAGATGTACAAGTCCTGTGTGATATACCAGGTTTATAAATAGGAAGGCTTACCATAAAGGTATTAAAACTCCCCAACTTGTAACTGAATTCATTATAATACAGTCAAATTCAGATAGGATTTTAAAAAAGGACTTGATAAACAGATTCTAGAGCTTCTCTAGAAAAGTCATAAAAATTCCCAAGAAATTTTCTAAAAATGACAATAAGATTTGACCAACTAGATAGATAGCAAATAAAGCTATAAAACTATAGTAATTTAACATTGTTTTTGGCTCAGAAATAAAGTCTAGGAATAGTCACATATTTATATAGAAATTTTGTATATGGTAAAGGTGGCATATACAAAATGAACAAATAAATGTTGTTTTTTCAATTGGATATCCAATTAGACTATCATTGTCACCACATAAAACTAAGTAAATAGATGTAGTCTTGGTAGATTAAAGATTAATCATAAAATAACATAAAACATTGGAAGAAAATATAGGAAAGTGTTTTAAGTTTTCTCAAATAAAGCATAAAACTACAAAGGCATAACGTTGAATATTTATGAATTAAAAATATCTATGTGAAAGAACAGAATAAATAGTGTTAAAATACACGAGAAAACATTTGTAACATATTTAACAGAAAAAAGGACTAATTTCCACGATATAAAAAGAACCATTATATATCCATAACAAAAAGACAACCAACCATAGAGAAATGGGCAAAAAGATATTAGAAACCATTTAGAAAAGAAACAAAGTATTAGCAAACATTGGAAAAAGATGCTTGTCTTAGCTCAGGCTGCCACAGCAAAATATCATCGACTGGTTAACTTAAACAAAGAAATGTATTTTCTCACAGTTCTAGAGCCTGGAAGTCCATGGTTAGAGTGCCAGCATAGTTGGGTTGTGGTGAGAGCTCTCTTCTTGGCTTGCAGACAGCCGCCTTCTTTCTGTATCTTCAGGTGGCAGAGACAAAGGGAGCAAGCTATCGGGTGCCTCTTCTTATAAGGGTACTAATCCAGCCACGAGGACTCTGCCTTCATTACTTCATCTAATTCTACCTCCTAAAATCCCTGTCTCCAAATACAGTCACATTGGGGGTTAGGGTTTTGACATATCATTTTGGGGTGGGAGACACAATTCAGTCCACAGCAATGCTCAAACTCACTATTCATCAGAGAAATGCAAATTAAACAATAAGAAGCTATCACTTCTCGCCCATCAAATTGGCAAAAATTGATAAGACTGATGATATTACATGCTGTCAAGAAGACAAAAAGAATGATCCTCTCAAACACTGAGGTTGAGAGTGTGACTAGGTGAAGCCTTTGCAGAAGTCATCATGGTATTAGCCATCAAAGTCTACAAAGCCCTTAATGCTTCAACCCTGCAATCCTAGTTCTGAAAATCTGTTCTAGAGTAATATTTGCTCTCATGAGCAGAGAAGCATGCTGATAGATGTTCTTTTCAGGGTTGTTTATGGCAGCCAAAAATAGGAATAATCTAAATATCCATCAATAGGAGGGTCCCAATAGTAAATTTCATAATCCCTGACATAGCACACTAGGCATTTATTAAGGAGAGAGAGAGAGAAAGTCAGAGTAGAGGTTATCTTTTGTGGTGAAGTGACTGGAAGAGGGCATAGGAGTCTTCTGCCAGTGCCTTGTTTCACGTGCAGGTTACATGAGTGTGCTGTTTGTGAGTTCATTGGTATACACATATGAATTGTGCACTCTTATGTACTTCAATAAAATATTTTTAAAATAAGAGACCCAGTGTACTCTTGATTTAAAGGAGACTCAGTTTCTTAAACTCTTTATTTAAATAAAAAATCTAGCTCTATCATGGATTCTTGGGGAGTACTTTGTAGATAGAGGGAATATTAATTTTTCTTTTAAATCCACACACCTGTGGGAAAAGAGAAAAAATACTTTTAATCTCCTCTGACTTAACAAAGAAAATTTAAAAGCATGTCCTTCTTCCAGAAAATAGAGATGTCAATTCAAGTATTGTTACAGGGGTGACACAATAAATAAGATCACTCATCAGAATTGAAGACTGTAGAGGTTAAGACATAGTAAAATGTCAGAGTCTGAGTTTAAGTTTGTTAAGTTTTCTGGAGTTAGAAATAAAATTTACTAGATCAATTTATGGTGTGGAACAGAATCTGCTCTCCTGTAGCTGCTTATTCTGTTGATATTCTCCCTCTTATCCTGCTTAGAGTTCTTTAACCAGCAAGGATATGAGCTATCATTGAGGGAAAAAAGGCTGATCTGAGGACCTGAGAATTTACCCTATGAACCAGGAGAGGACAGTGGGAGATTATTTACAAACGGAATACAGGGTATTCTGTGTTTAAGGTCTTTAGTACTAACAGGAAAAGATCTTCAAGACCTAGTGGTAAGCAGAAAAAGTGTGATTTCAATGTGTAGGACATATATTCACATGGAAATACAAAGAAAAGGAAACTAGAAATAGTTATAACAAAATATAAACAGCAATTACTTTGGAAGGGGAAAATGATACCAGGACCAGCCATAAAAGTGAGCTCCTCTTCTTCATATTCTTTGTATTACTTTGATTCTGAATGTATTTGTGTGAGTACAAATAAAGATCCCAAGTAAATAAATAAATAGGTTTAAAAACTGAAGGGAAAAAGAGAATTGAAAAATTACCTGGCCTATTTGACCATGAAAAATTCTGTTGAGAGCAGTTACTGAGTTGTTCTGGAGGGTTTGGGAATAATTAGTGCAGGGGTACATAGACAATTGAACAAATAAAACAGAAGAGGAAGGAGGAATATGAGGAGGAGTAGGAGGAGACAGGAGAGGAGGGGCAGAAAGTGGAGGAGAAGGAAGAGGGAGAGGAGGGAGAGGAAAAAGAAAAGGAAGAAAAAATCTGAAGGAGTGCAGGCAAAATGGATTGCTTGCCTGTTGAGTTCAAAAATTAGTTCAGAAAGAGTATGTAATCATCATGAACTACTGGGCCCACTAATGGAGCATACTTACACAGGCATAATGAAATGTAAGCCCTATAAAGTGAGTTAAAAATTGTGATCTCATTCTGTGGGAAGTAGTGGGCAGAGATAAAAGGGAGTAAGAGTGTTAAATATACATGTTTCATTATATTAGTTCAATGATGATATTTCAAGATACAAAAAAATATATATTTTGTTTTGTTTTACATTTACTTGGTGGTAAATACCAGATGAATGCTCAAGAGTGGAATACAGGTTGGGAGGAGTCAGGAAGCTGAAGCAGAGAAGACTGATTGCCTTTCCAAGTCTTGTAGCACATTGTGACTTTTTGAATCTGGCTGTTCATGCTGACGAGGGCCATCCTGACTCAGCATGGCTTTGCAACTGATTGTAACAAGCCCAGCTTGAGCTGGTCTTGGGAGGGACAGAGATGGCTGACCCTCTAGGCCCACTAGCTAACACAGCAGACAATCAAGCATAATCTCTCCAGACACACCCATAACATGGAGCATTGTCTCACAAACACATGTAACCTGTACAGAAAACAGAGGAGAGAGACACAGCATCATAACAGTTAAGATTAAGGTTAACCATGGACCAGGACCTTTGTTGTTTTCTTCACTCATTATTTCCTGTAAACCTCCAAATAAGATGGGTCTCTCTGTTGGGTATGAATTTCAAGCTGTAACCCCTGATGTCTAAGAAATGTAACTCTATTTTCCTGCATTGGTACTGGTTAGGGTATATGAAGCTGTGGAAATAGGCCAGGAATGTCATGGCACAACACAATAGTTTATTTTCTGCTCAATCATGGGAGTCAACTGGGAAAAGGGGAACTGTTCCTAGAATGATTCAGGGACCGAGGCTGATGGGAGTTCGTCAATCTCTACAACATGTGGCTTTCAAGTCACCATGGTATACCTTGCCCAGTCAACTAGGGGAAGAACAGTATGGGGGAGTACCTGTTGGAGCTATTTAAAGGCCAGAATTGTTTGCAGCACATATCACTTCTGATCGCATTCTATAGAGCCAAAGACAGTCTCATGGCCATACACAGGAACCTAGGATATGTGGTTTCACAGAAAGAAAAGAAGATGACCTGTGGTAAATAGCAGTCTCTTCTACAGCTATTCAGCTTAATTTCTACTGATAATCCCCATTCTTTCTGGTTGTGGAAACTTAATTCTGTTAAGTCTAGGGTTTCTGGGTCTGAATTTAGGGTTGTTTATGATGCAAGGGCACCAGAAGGAACCCCTGGGTGTTTGTTGTCCAGGATATCAGCCTAGATCACTGTTTTCATTCATTCTAATGGCACCTGTGTTAGCCCCATTTCTTGTCTGATAGTCACTCTTGCTTTGGCACTTGGCATTCCTATAGCCTTTACCTTCTCCTCACCAGTCTGGGACATGGACTATCTACTTGGCTATCAGAGGCTCTTTCTTCACAAACCTCCGTATCATGCAGCATATTTTCTTTGAGATCTTGGAGCCTCTCTATGATTTATCTGTGAAGAGGGAATACAGACAACACTTGGGGTCTTTGACACCCTGCTCCTTCCTGAGATGAAGGCTACAGGGATCTCCTTATGGATATAATGGCATCTAATATCTCTTTACTTTTCCTATTCTGTAAGTAGGGACCATTTATCTTACAGGATTGGGGGAGAGATGATCTTCATCAGCTCTTCTGCCAAATCTATTGTTCGGTTCTTTCCATTTTCCCCCTAGGAGTTTGAATTTGGATCTCAAAAGCTGGAGTTTTGTTTTGTTTTCCTATCTCTGCTCTGAGACAATAGAATTCCAGCTCAAATAGGGGAAACACCTAGAGAATATTGATTCAAACTCCTAAATATTACCCCACATTGGCAATTATTATGTCCATTTTGCAGACAAAGGAACCAGGCTAAAGAAAATGATCTTATTCAAGGGCATACAGTTTTCAAGTGTCAGGTGGGATGTAAATCCACAATATGCCTGATTTCCATGTCCCTGAGCTTCACCATTGGGACATTGTGATTATCATATGGTCTGGGAAACACGTAGCTCCAGCAAAACATACACTGACTCAGAAACACACACACATGCACACAAGTGGAAAGCTGAAACATTCCCTTCAACTTTATTGGTTTAAATAAATATTATTTTCTGAAAGAGCAGCCCAGTATCGAAGAGCTAAGGGCATTAAGGGCATAAAAATGAGGATCCCCAAGGTGGTCAAATACAGCTTTGGAGGCCAAGAAAATGAAGTATTATGATGTTCCTGGGCCAGTGGATTGCATGGATGTTGAGTTCCTTGGCTCGTGGGTTTCCTGACTAGGGGATGTCTCAGCTGTTGGTTTCTTGCATGGTGGCTGATTTGGCTGGTTAGTGTCTTGGTGGTGGGTCCTGTCAGGGAGTGGACCCATGGGCCTGGCATTCATGCAAATAGAATATAGTAATAAAGGATGCCTAAACCGATGAGTATGGCGAATACATCCAGCCAACCAGTTCGGCTTGAGTTGACGTAAGCTTGTTCCCACTCGCTTTTCTTGTTGGCCCTCCAAGTCTGTAGGAATGGGAGCTTTAGATGTGGTTTTCTGAGTCAAGCTTTGTGACACCCTTGGGGAATGGCTGGAGACCTGCTGTCACTGAGGGACAACCCCTACCCACGTCCCGGGAATGGAGCAGGTGCAAGGGGAAGCTAAAGTACAGCATGGGTCATGGCTTAAGCATGATTTTACCTTGTAACAGAAGAACGCAGCTGGTAATCCTAGGGGAGGGAACATTATCACAGCCAAGATGGTCAAAAATAGGTAAGTTGGAGCGTGAAATGCCAATTCTTCAGGTGTCTGTATAGGGTCTTCTGGCTCTTTAGCCTCCGTAGCTGGGGTGGCTGGATCATTTTCAGCAGCTGGGGCGGCTGGGTCGTCTGCAGCGGCTGGGGTGTTCTCAGCGGCTGGAGGGGCTGCGGCGTGTTTTGGGGGCATGATCTTTCAACCCAGACAAAGACTGACCCGAGTTTCTTGAAAACAGCCAAACCCACTATGCCTCCCCTTGTTCAAATCAGAATCCCAAGACATAACGTCAAAAGCCAGTTCTTCACAATGGAGAAACGAGCACCTCAAGTCCTGATTGGCTGCCCCCATAAAGGGGCGTGGTCCCACGGTTTTCAGCTCCTCCTAAATTCAGGGCATGGAGCCAAGCTCCACCCTCTATCAGGACATTGGCTCCGCCCATCCTAATAGGGATTGGCTGGAAGCTTCCTTCTGCTGAAGACCCGTATGCACAGATAGGGCAGGAGGGCAGTACCAGGGATGCCTTCCAAAGCAGAGGGAGAGAGGAAGTAAACAAGCCCAATAAGAAGACTAGGAGATTTATAAACAGAGGAAATGGAAAATGAATAATGTCAATAATACATTATAAAATATTCAGTTAAAAAAGAATTATTTAGTCCATACTGACAGAAAGAAGAGAGAAGGTAAAAAAAGGGAAGGTGTTTCTTACACTAGAATGCCATCTAATAAATGTGGATGGAATGATGGAAATGGTACCACATGGTGGCAGAATTCTAAGGTAGCCCCATGAGTCTTGCTCCCTGGTAGACACAACTCCCCCTTACTCCCGTTATTCATTTAAGTACTAATCTCTATGCTGCTGTGAAGGGATTTTGTAGATGTAGTTAAGGTTCCCAATCAGTTAACTTTAAGAAAGGGAGAATATCCTCAGTGGGCTTAACTTAATCAGATGAGTTCTTAAAAGAGTCTTATTTGCAAAAAGGATTTAAAGCATGAGATGGATTGCAGGCAAGGGAGATTCTCTACTGTTGGCTTGAAGACGAAAGGGATCATGTGGCAAGGAATGTAGGCAGCCTCTAGTTGAGAGTGGCTCCCAGCTGACAGTAAGGAAATGGGGACTTGAGTTCTACAACAATAAGGATCTGAATCCTACCATAACCATACTCATTTGGAAGAGGATCCTAACTCTGAATGAGAATGCAGGCTGTCCAATACTTTGATTTTAGCCTTGTGAGATCCTGAGCAGAGAACTCAGCTGTTCTGATCTGCAGAACTGTGAGTTAATAACTAAGTTTGTGAGAATTTGTTATTTATCATTAGAAAACTAACAACCATTTCAATCACTATAGCAATTACTGACTCACGTAGGAATCATGAATGGATGCTTATCCACTGGGTTTTAGCTGATAGGTGTCCCTAAGCTGGTAATTTTAGGAAAATGGAGGAAGTGTATGAGGGGCAAATTTACAGGTTGTTGTAAGTGGGTAGGCGGTAACACAGTGAAGTCCATATAGACTCCAACATGGTTTGTCAAAGATACAACTGTACTTAAGTATAGTCAAAGACTTGGAAGCAGCAACAAGGATAGCAGCAACACACACAAATGAGAAGCCAGGAAATTCTTCATGGCATGTGTTGAGAAAAGAAGTCTCATGCACAATTTTTCAACCTCCACTTGCCATATAAGAATGGGCCTGGAACACTTTCTTACCAAGAGATAAAGAGCCCATACAGCCTGTGCAGGGCTTATCCCCTTGTGTGGGAATATCTTTCCTTGTTTCAGGCTCAATGTATGTCAGTAACCCTTAGGCAGGCCCCCAGATTTTTGTATTTTAGATTCCATGAGGGAAGGAGTCCTTCAGGGTCCTTCTTCTGTGGCACAAGATGAGTGCATGTAGGCCAATTGCACTCACTGGCCATGGGGGACAGATGTCTGCTATTGGAGCTGAACTTGTTTTGTCTCTTTTCTATGTGAATAAGTGTTGTTTCATCCATTGCTTGACTGTGTTGTGCTTTCCTTGGTGACTGATACCAAGATGTAGTGGGAAGAAGTCTTTGGATTTTTATTTCTGTTAGTTGGCATTGTTATGGTCTTTGCTATCCTCCATGTAGTTGAAGTTCTCTCTTGGCATTGGTAAGTAGTGCATGGTGTTCTGCTCAATAGAATGAATTAACTCAGAGCATTTCAAGGAGAAAAGTAGACATTACAGAGCAAAAATATGAGGTGAGTGGGGACAGAACTCAAAGTTGAGTGGGATGAAGAATGCACATTGGTTTCTGGCAGTTCCCTTGGATGGCGGGTACTTTGGATAGGATGGGTTTCTCTTGATTAGTGAGTATCTTGTCTCAGGTAGCTCTGTGTTCCTGGGCTCATGTTCCCCTTGTCGGGTGAGTCCTTTGACTGGAAGCATCTTTTGCTGGTGCGTCCCTTGGCTGGAGGGCCATGTAACCAATAGGAGACTATAAAAATTACATTCATATGCCGTGTAGTAACAGGCAAACTCAGGAAAAGCATCTGACATTGACATGAATATTTCCTTGCTGTATGACGGTTTGCTTCCCAGTGGCTTTTGTGATCTATTTGGTGGTGGTGGCAGAAGGCATGTGTGGCTTTACAGAATGAATTGAGGGAACCGTTCGGGATCTCCATAAAGGTGACAGAACCAGGGCCTCTAGTATTCGGTTCTGGGAAGAAGTAGATGCAGCAGTAGGGAGGGGGTTGTATATTCTGGATGTTAGGTCTTGGGCAGTGGAGACAGTGCCCAATCTTCATAGTGTAAACAATAGCTGAGATTCTATAGGGGATACTCATGATGACTAAAGGCAGTGGACAGATTTGATGAATACTCCCTCCCTACAATGTATCTCTTGCTACTCGTTCTTTTTCTTCTTTCACTCTCTTACTTCTTTTTTGTCCTTTCTCTGCATAGTAGCTTTCTTGGCTTAGGCAGTTGAGTTTCAATTTCCGGAAAGTAAAGGATTTGGCTAGAGTCCTTTGGTAGGAAAGGACAAAGCTACTTCCTCCTTACTCTTAGTCAGCTCCACCCCATTCTTTACTTTCAACTCCTGACTTGTTCATAAAACAGACATGCTGACCTCTCACTTAAGTATGCTTAGAGGACCTGCCCTATGATTGGCTTTGTTATAGGGGCAAGTTTGGAAAGGTGTCGGTCCCCAGGAGACTTCCTTCAGCATCCTTGGTGCCAGCTACCCAGAGTGCTCTGTAGCTCTGGGGAGTGGGAGAGGAAGGAAGACACCTGGGCCCGAGTTGGGAAAGAGCCAGGAAAGCTTTCAGAAAGGAGAGCATGGACCAGTGTAAAAACCTGAGATGTGTCCTCTGGATCGAAAGGCATAGAGGTGTTAATACCTTTGGTGAGAGCAATTTTGGATGATTAGTGGAGCAGGTGCCATAATTCAAGAACTCAAATGGTTTGCAAGAAGTGGGGAGTGTAGACAGAATGTAGATATCACTTTCAGAACTTTAGAGGTGAAGGAGAAAGGAGAGGCATTGCAACAGCTGAGAATAATGTGGGTTCCAGTTTCTGGAGCACTATAGGGCCAATGCATGACTTCAGAGAACCATGGTTTGAGTGTTATGTTTGGAAGTGAAAATGATATGGATATTTACTTCAAGAAGTTTGTCTATAAAGAGCCAAGAAAAGCAGGACTGGAATAGGAGCAGGGGAGTGAGAGTGGTTTGTTTGTTTGTTTGTTTGTTTTCGATGGGAGAGATGAACATAATAAACTGTGACGGAGATTCTGAAAAGACGATAACTTTATCCCATGTTATGGCTCTTCTTTTGTCTCTGAAATTAAAAATGAATAAATGAACAAATCCACATTCACAGTTTAAGGGGCTATGGAGTCAAGGGGAGTGGAGTTTTTTTTGTTTTTGGCTTGGTAGGAAAGATGAGATAGACATTGTATCAATGAGGGAAAGACAGAGAGAAAGAGAGAGAGAGAGGAAGACAGAGAGACAGAAAGACAGAGAGAGACGAGAGACAGAGAGAGAGGATGGAGATATGGGAGAAATGGTTTAATGGGGGATAAGGACATGTGTTTGTATTCCTTGTAGCCCTAACATCTAGAACAAGGCCTGATACAAAAAAGTGCCCGATAAGTGTGGACTGAATCAACACACCTCAACCTTGGAATCAGACTACACAGGTTTGAATCCCTGCCATGTCACTAACTAGCTGTGCTACCTTGTGCAAGTCACTAAATCTCTGTGCATCAGTTTTCTCATCTTTAAAATAGGAATATTACTGGGAAGTCAGCAGAATGGTGGCATGAAAGGATCTCCAGGTCCTGCTCTTGAAGTTACAAGTTGAATAGCTATAATTCAACAAAGGATTCCCTGCTCAACACACGGACATGTCTGAGACATTGCACACTGAGACATTTGAAGGTGGGCATATCTTAGCAAACAGTGGAGACAGAAGGGATAATGAGGGGGGAAGGACAGAGACAAAAGCCGTGCACAGTCTTACGTTCATAGCAGCCTCAGAAGATAAACTAGAAGTAAAGGGTTGGGGTGTAATTCCCATGGGGCAAACCAGAGGGGCAGAAACAGCAATCAGGCCTGCGTGGCTGGCACAAATTGAGGCTGGGCACAGGGCCAGATGCAGAGAAACTTATCGGTGAAAAACTAGAAACCTTTCCTTTTCTCTAAGATCAGGACTAAGACAAGGCTGTTCGCTATCACTGCTGTTATTTAATATAACATTGGAGGTCCTAGTGAGTGCAATCAGGCAAGAGAAAGAAAGAAAAGACATCCAAATAGAAAATGAAAGAGTCAAACTGTCACTATTTGCAGATGACATGATTCTCTGTATAGAAAACCCTAAAGACTCTACAAGAACACTACAAGAAATAATAAGCAAATACAGTAAAGTCTCAGGATATAAAATCAATATTCAAAATCCATAGCATTCCTATACTCTAATAATGAAGTGTCAGAAAAAGAAGTAGAAAAAATAATTCTTTTTGCAATTGCAACAAAAAGAATAAAATACCTAAGAATAGACCTAATGAAACATGCAAGGACATATATAATGAAAACTATAAAATTCTATTAAAAGAAATTTAATAAGACACAAAGAAATGGAAAGATATTTCGTGTTCTTGGATTGGAAGAATCAACATAGTTAAAATGAACTTATTAACTAAAGTGTTATACAGATTTAATGCAATCCCCATCAAAATCCCATAGGCACTTTTTAAAGAAATAGAACAAAAAATCATCAGATTTGTATGGAAGCACAAAAGACCCCGCATTGCCAAAGCCATCCTGAAAAAAAGAACGAGGCTGGAGGCATCACTCTGCCCGACTTCAAATTATACTACAAAGCGACAGTAATCAAAACGGCATGGCATTGGCAGCAAAACAGACACACGGACTAGTGGAACAGAAGTCCAGAAGTAAACCTATATTTATATGGGCAAATAATTTTTGACAAAATAGCCAAAAACATACAGTGGAGAAAGGAAAGCCTCTTCAATAAAAGGTGCTGGGAAAACTGGAAAGCCACCTGCAAAAGAATGAAACTAGACTGTTGTCTATCACCACACATCAAAATTAACTCAAAATGGATTAAGGACCTGAATATAAGATCCGAAACAATAAAATGCATAGAAGAAAACATAGGAACTAAACTCAAGGACCTTGGATTTAAAAAGGATTTTATGAATTTGACCTCGCAGGCAAGAAAAGTAGCAGCAAGAATAAATGAATGAGTCTACATCAAACTAAAAATCTTCTGCACAGCAAAAGAAACTGTCAACAAGGTAAAGGGACAAGCATTCAAATAGGAAAGTATATTTGCAAGCAACACCTCCAATAAGGGCCTGATAAGCAAAATATACTCCAAACTCATACAACTCAAAAATAACAACAGAAAAATAGACAAATCAATTAAATAATGGGCAGAAAACCTGAACAGACACTTCTCCCTAGAGGACATACAAATGGCCAACATGAAAGGATGCTCAGTATCACTAGCTATTATGGAAATGCAAGTCAAAACCACAATAAGATATGATCTCACATCTGTTAGAATGGCAGTTTTCAATAGGACAAGTAATAATTGTTGGAGAGGATGTAGAGGAAGAGGAACCCTCCAACACTGCTGGTTGGACTTCAAATTGGTACAGCCACTATGAAAAACAGTATGGAGGTTCCTTCAAAACTGAAGAATTGATCTATCATATGACCCTGTGATTCCTCTATTGGGTATTTACCCCAAAGCCTTGAAAGCATTTATCTGAAAAGATATTTGCACACTGATGTCTATAGCAGCATTAATCACTGTGGCCAAGTCATAGAAGCAACTGAAGTGTCTTATGATAGATGATTGGATATAGAAGCTGTGGTATATATATATATACAATGGAATATTACACAGCTATAAGAAGAGATGAAATATTGCCATTCGTGACAACATGAATGGACCTTGAAATAATCATGTTAAGTGAAATAAGCCAGACAGAAAAAGTTGAAAACCACATGATATCATTTATATGTGGGATATAAATCTAAAAGCAACAAATGAACATGACAAACAAACAGACTCATGAACATAGACAGTAGACTAATGGTTACCAGAGGGGAGGGGGGAGGTAGACGGGGTAAAAGGGGTCAAATATGTGGTGACAGAAGGAAATCTAACTATGGGCAGTGAACACACAATGAGATATATGTATGTTACTTACTGTTGAATTATAAACTTGAAACATATTGGATTTCGTTAACCAATATCAGCATAAAAAAAAAAAAAGCATAGAGTGACTGGATGGATCAAAAAACAAAACACAACTATATGCTTCCTTCAGAAGACACATCTCAGTGGCCAGGACAAACACTGATGCATAGTGAAGGGATGGAAAGTGATACTTCAAGGAAATGGTATCCAGAGAAAAGCAAGTATAGTCATACTTTTAGCTGACAAAATAAATTTCAAGATAAAAAAGGTAAGAAAAGACGATTGTGGATATTTTATAGTGATAAAAGGAACAATATATCAAAAAGACATAAAACTTTAATATATAGAATGAGGTCTGAAACATAGAAGAGTGAGAGACATCCCCAGATCTCTCCCCTTAAAACAACAATAAGAGGAATATCTAAAACTCAACAAAAACCACCCAAACTGCACACCAGCACGTCTGAGCATGAAATCTGCACACAAGAGCTACCACAGATCAGAACCATGGGTGTCGGGTGGTGGACAGGGAGAAACAAAGAAGCTGCCTCTCACAGCTGGAGCTCCCTGTAGGAGGAGAGGGGAGGGGAGAAGGTGTAGTGAGTTCCCAGAATGGCCCTGCCTAGGAGAGCTGTGAGCTCCACTCAGCCAGCGGCAGTAGCCAGATGTCAGGGCAGAAAACAAGAAGCAAGTACAGCAGAGAAACAACAGTTGGTTTTTACCTGCTATGGTTGCAAAACCGAGGTGGAGCTGCAGCCCCCAACCCCTAACACAGAAGGCCCCTTCCCCCATACTCTCTGAGACCGAACACCACGAAGCTCCAAAGGGAATCTGAGCAAACACTACCCAAACTGTCGCTAACACTGACAGGGACTGAGACTGAGGGTAGTGAGCACGATTAAATCTATAAGAAACAAAAAGGTATTATTAAGGCTTTATATAAAGCAGGGATCCAAGAGGCATAGACACCACTTACTGGAAACCAAAAGAAAAACGCCTTCTTTGCAACAGGCTAGAGAGACCTTTACATAATAAATCTTTCTGGAAAAAAAGCAGAATACACTTCTATTAATGCCCAGGTGGAAATTGTCCATTAAACACCATGGATAACCAAGGTGACAAGGCATCTCAGAAAGAAAGAGAAAAATCTCCAGAAAATAAGCTTACAAACATAAAAAAAAATGTGACTTAAATGACAGAGAATTCAGGATGGTACTTCTGAAAAAACTCAGTGAGATCCAAAACAAATCATATGAACAATTTCAGAAACTGAAATAACAACTAGTTGAGCAAAATAAGTTCTTTAGCAAGGAGATTGAAACCCTCAGAAAGAACCGAATAAACCTTCTGGAGATAAAGAGCACATAGTAAGAGTTGAAAATAAAATAACAAGTTTGGGAAATAGAGTGGACCAAATGGAGGGAAGGATCAGTGATATCAAAGACAGAAATCTAGAAATAAATCAGAAGGAAGAAGAGAGAAACCGAAGAATGAGAAATAAGGAAAGAAGAATTCAAGAACTAGCTGATACCATCAGGAGAGGAAACATAAGAATAATGGGCATTCTCAAAGGGGAGGAAAAGGAGCAGGGATTAGAAAGCATTTTCAGACAAATAGTGGGCGAGAATTTTTCAAATCTAAGGAATGAGCTGGAGCTTGGAATTCAAGAAGTCAACAAACACCCAATTATCTCAACTCGAAAAGGCCTTCACCAGACACATTGTCTTAAAATTATCAAAAATAAACAACAAATACAGAATTCTCAGGGCAGCCAGGGAAAGGAAGATGTTAATGTATAAAGGAAAACCCATTAGATTATTGTTGGACTTCTCAGCAAAAATCTTACAAGCCAGAAAGGAATGGTATCAAATATTCAAACTATAAATGAAAGGAACTACCAGCCAAGAATAATGTATATAAATAAGCTCTCCTTTAGATATGAAGGAGAAATAAAGACCTTTCCAGATATATAAAAGTTGAAGGAATTCTCTACTACAAGTCCTGCATTACAAGAAATACAGAAAAGGATCAGCTCACCTAAAACAAAATGACAAAAAATATATATAATTAGGAGTAAGGTGACTAGCAGGCTGATAAAGTCAGAGGAGTGCAACCATTATTAGGAATAGGGCATTATAAGAAGAGAGTTGCTATAGCAAGATAGTAATGAACATTCAGCATACATAGGGATAAACTGAGACAACAATGACTGAAAAGGGGAGGATTTGAAGATTTAATTCGCAAAGGAGAATGGAGATAAAGCACATGCAGAAGAAAATGGACAATTTTATATATAAATAACTATCCTTTACATATTCTTAATGGTAATCACACTCCAAAGATTCAGAACTGAAGTTTGTAACATAAAACAAGAAGGACCAGAGGGAAAACCCACAAAAACCAACCAAAATAAAGAAAACAGAAACACAATGATAAAGAAGCAATGGAAACATTGAGCTACCAGAAAGCAAAAGATAAAATGGCTATAAGAAGACCTCGTATTTCACTCTAAATGTAAATGGACTGAACTCACCAATAAAAAGGCACAGAGTTGCAGATTGGATCAAAAAACAAAACCCAAACATACGCTGCCTCCAGTAGATACACCTCAGTTCCAAAGACAAATATAGACTCAAAGTGAAAGGGTAGAAAATGATATTTCAAGCAAATGGCATTCAGAGAAAAGCAGGACTAGCAGTACTAATATCGGATGAAATAGACTTCAAAATCAAAAAGGTAAAGAAAGATACTGAGGGACATTTCATATTCATTAAGGGAATCATGCACCAAGAAGACATAACACTTATTAATATCTATGCTCCCAATCAGGGAGCACCGAAATATATAAAGCAATTACTAAGAAAACTAAAGGGAGAAACAGACCAAAACACTATCGTAGTAGGGGACCTAAATACTCCACTGTCGGATATGGACAGATCATCCAAACAGAAAATCAATAAGGAAATAACATCCTTAAATGACGCATTAGACCAACTGGACATAATTGACATATACAGAGCCTTCATCCCAAAATAGCTGCTTATACATTCTTCCCTAGTGCACATGGAACATTCTCAAGGATTGACCACATACTGGGACACAGAGAGCCTCAACAAATGTAAGAGGGTTGAAATCATACTAACCATATTATCTGATCATAATGCTTTGACACTAGAGATCAACTGCAAAAAAAAAAAAAAGGCAGAAAGAACTACAAATACATAGAGATTAAACAACATGCTACTGAAGAATAACTGGGTCAGAGAAGAAATAAAAAGAGAGATCAAGAGATACACAAAAACAAATGATAATGATAGTACAACATATCAAAACTTTTGGGACATGGCAAAAGCGGTCATAAGAGAAAAGTTCATTATCATTACAAGCCTACTGCCAAAAACAAGAATGAGCCCAAAGAAACAACCTAATGCTTCAGCTTAAAAAAATAGAAAAGGAAGAATAATTGAAGCCTAAAGTCAGCAGAAGGAAAGAAATCATCAAAATTAGAGCAGAAATGAATGAAATATAAAACAAAAGAACAATACAAAAAATAAATGGAACAAAGAGTTGGCTCTTTGAGAAGGCTAATAAAACTGAAAAACCCCTGGCTAAACTCACTAAAGAAAAAAGAGAAGGGAGAGAAATAAACAAAATCAGGGATGAAAGAGGGGAAATTATGACAGACACCACAGAAATACAAAGGATCACACAAGAATACCATGAAAAAGGATATAACACCAAGTTTAATAACCTAGAAGAAATGGACCAGTACTTAGAAAAATATAACTTTCCACAACTGAATCAAGAAGAACTGAAAAATCTAAATAGATCGATCAGGAGTATGGAAATTGAAACAAACATCAAAGCCTACCAAAAAGTAAAAGTCTAGGACCAGATGGCTTCACCAGTAAATTCTACCAAACATTCAAAGAAGATTTAATACCTATTCTCCTCAAACGCTTCTAAAAAATCAAAGAGGAGGCAATACTTCCAAACTCATTTTATGAGGCCAATATTACTCTGTACCAAAATCTGGAAAAGAGAACACACAAAAAAGAAAACTACAGACCAATATCTCGCATGAACACAGATGCGAAAATTCTGAATAAGATACTAGCGACCCAAAACAGCAACATGTTAAAAAGATTATACACCACGATCAAGTGGGCTTCATTCCAGGGGCACAAGGATGGTTCAACATACACAAATCGATTAATGTGATACACCACATAAACAAATTAGAAAATAAGAATCATATGATCATATCAACAGATGCAAAAAAAACCTTTGACAACATACAGCATCCATTTATGAGCAAAACACTTAACAAAATTGCTATAGAAGGAAAGTACCTTAACGTAATAAAGGCCATATGTGACAAACTCTCAGTCAACATTATACTTAATGGTGAAAAACTAAAAACCTTTCCTCTAATATCAGGAACAAGTCACGACTGTCCACTATCGCCACTGTTATTCCATATAACATTGGAGGTCCTAGCAAGTGCAGTCAGACAAGAGAAAGATATAAAAGGCATCCAAATAGGAAATGAAGAAGTCAAACTGTCACTATTTGCGGATGACATGATTCTCTATATAGAAAATCCTAAAGACTCCACAAGAACACTACTAGAAACAATAAGCAAATACAGTAAAGTTTCTGGATACAAAATTAATGTTAAAAAATCCATAGCATTCCTATACTCTAATAACAAAGTGTCCGGAAAAAGAAGTGGAAAAAATAGTTCCTTTCACAATCGCAACAAAAAGAATAAAATACCTAGGAATAAATCTAACAAAACATGTGCAGGATCTATATGATGAAAACTACAAGACTGTATTAAAAGAAACTGAAGAAGATACAAAGAAATGGAAAGATATTCCGTTTTCTTGGATTGGAAGAATCAATATAATGAAAATGAACTTACTACCTAAAGCATTATACAGATTTAATGCAATCCTCATCAAAATCCCATAGGCATTTTTTAAAGAAACAGAACAAAAAAATCAAAGCCATCCTGAGAAAGAAGAACGAGGCATCACTCTTTCCAACTTCAAATTATACTACAAAGCGACAATAATCAAAACGGCATGGTATTGGCAGCAAAACAGACACACGGACTAGTGGAACAGAATTGAGAGTTCAGAAGTAAACTCATATTTACATGGGCAAATCATTTTTGACAAAATAGCCAAAAACATACAGTGGAGAAAGGAAAGCCTCTTCAATAAATGGTTCTTGGAAAACTGGAAAGCCACCTGTAAAAGAATGAAACTAGACTGTTGTCTATCACCACACACCAAAATTAACTAAAAATGGATTAAAGACCTGCATATAAAACTCAAAACAATAAAATGCATAGAAAAAATGCATAGGAACTAAGCTCAAGGACCTTGGACATAAAGATGATTTTATGACTTAGACTTCAAAGCAAGGAAAGTAAGAGCTAACATAAATGAATGGGACTATATCAAACTAAAAAGCTTCTGGACAGCAAAAAAAAAAAAAAATCATCAACAAGGTAAAGAGACAACCATCCAAATGAAAAAATACATTTGCAAGCAATGCCTCTGATAAGCGCCTAATATCCAAATATACAAAGAACTTATACAACTCAGTAATAACAAAAAACCAAACGATCTAATCAAAAAATGGGCAGAGTACCTGAACAGGCACTTCTCCCTAGAGGACATACAAATGGCCAAGAAATATATGTAAAGATGCTTAATATCGCTAGCAAAACCACAATGAGATACCATCTCATACCTGTTAGAATGGCTATAATCAACAGGACAAGTAATAACATATGTTGGAGAGGATGTGGAGAAAAAGGAACCCTCATACAGTGCTGGTGGGACTGCAAATTGGTACAGCCACTATGCAAAACAGTATGGAAGTTCCTCATAAAACTAAGAATTGATCTACCATACAATCCAGCAATCCCTCTACTGGATATTTACCCCAAAGACTTGAAAACTCATACCTGAAAAGATATTTGCACACTGATGTTCATAGCTGCATTATTCACAATGGCCAGGACATGGAAGCAACCAAAGTGTCCTACGATAGATGATTGGCTAAAGAAGCTGTGGTGCATACATACAATGGAATATTACTCAGCCATAAGTAGAGATGAAATACTGCTATTTGCAACAACATGGACTGACCTCGAGATAATCATGCTAAGTGAAATAAGCCAGATAGAAAAAGTTGAAAATCACATGATATCATTTACATGTGGGATATAAATCTAAAAGCAACAAAGGAACAGGACAAACAGAGACTCATGGACATGGACTATAGACTAGTGCTTACCAGAGGGTGGGGGGAGGGGGGAGGGAGGAGGTAGGTGTAGTAAAAGTGGTCAAATATGTGGTGATAGAAAGAAATCTAACTATGGGAGGTGAACACGCAGTGTCAATATATATATGCCTTACTGTTAAAATGTGTAGTTGACACTTACTGGATTTCATTAACCAATATTACCATAAAAAAACAACAAACAAACCAACCAACTAACAAATAAATAAATTTTAAAAATAAAGAAATTAATTAAAAAGCCCAACCAAGGTTGGGCACCAGTTGAGCTTATCAAAAACAAACAAACAAACAAACAAACAAAAACAAAACTTATTAATATATATGCACCCTAACTGGGAGTGCTAAAACATATAAAGCAACTACTAATAAAACTAAAGGGAGAAACTGACAAAAATGAAATTATACTAGGGGACCTAGTATTGCTGACCATAGACAGCAATAGATAGATTATCCAAAAGGAAAAATCAATAAGAAAATATTGGCTTTAAATAACACATTAGACCAAATGGACATAATTAATATTTACAGAGCTTTTCACCCCAGAACAGCAGAATATACATTCTTCTCTAATGCACACGAAACATTCTCAAAGGTAGGTCATATGTTGGGATACAGAACTAGCCTCCACAAATTTAAGAAGTCTGAAATCAAACCAGGCACATTCTCTAACCACAATTCTTTGAAATTGGACATCAAATGCAAAAACAAAGAGAGAAAACCCACAAATATGTGGAGATTAAACAACATGCCACTAAACAAAACAAAGACTGGGTCAAAGAAGAAACAAAAGATGGGATCAAAAGATATGTAGAGACAAATGAGAATGATAACATAACATATTGATATTATTGCAATACAGCAAAAAAAAAAAAGTAAGAGGGAAGTTTATATCATTACAGGCCTATCTCAAAAAACAAGAAAAATCTCAACTAAACAACCTAACATTGCACCTTAAAGAACTGGAAAAAGAAGAACAAATGAAGCTTAAATTCAGTAGAAGTAAGGAAATAATAAAAATTAGAGCAGAATCAAATGAAATTGAGAAAAAAAAGACAATAGACAGAATTAATGCAATAAAGAGCAGGTTCTTTGAGAAGATTAATAAAATTGACAAATCCTTGGCTAGACTAACTAAAAAATAAAACAGAAAAGACTCACATAAATAAAACTAGAAATGAAAGAGGAGTTACAATGGATACCACAGAAATACAAAGGACTTTACAAGAATACTATAAAAGTATATATGCCACCAAATTTGATAACCTAAAAAAGTGGACAAATTCTTAGAAATATACAACCTTCCTAGACTGAATCAGGAGGAGATGAAAGCTCTTCCTATAAATGGCCTGAAGTGACTCCTTGAAAATGCCTTGCTATTCATTTGACCCAGGAAGTCCTACAAAATCATAGAAATCAAGAGATTTAAATCTTCATGTTCATGTAAAACTGCCCAGGCCATCAAGGGTATGCATATTCAAAAAGCCATGAAGTATCTGAAGGATGTCACTTTACAGAGCAACATGTGCTATTTGTCATTACAATGGTGGAGTTGGTAGGTGTGCCCAGGCCAAACAGAAAGGCTAGATGCAGGGTTGGTGGCCCCCCAAAAAATGATGAATATTTTGCTACACATACTTAAAAATGCAGAGAGTAATGCTGAACTTAAGGGTTTAGATGTAGATTCTCTGATTATTGAGCACATTCAGGTGAACAAAGTTCCCAAGATGTGGTGCAGAACTTACAAAACTCATGAGTGGATTAATCTCTACATGAACTCTCCCTGCCACACTGAGATGATCCTCACTGAAAAAGAGGAGATTGTCCCTAAACCAGAAGAGGAGGTTGCACAGAAGAAAAAGATATCCTAGAAGAAACTGAAGACATAAAAACTTAAGGCATAGGAGTAAATTTAACATCAAATAAATGCTAATAAAAGTAAAAGCAGGAAAAAAGGACTGAAAATTCTAAATCAATCAACAATAAAGAAATTGAAATAGTCATCAAAAACCTCCCCAAAAGTAAAAGTCCACAACCAGATGTTATCACTAGTGAATTCTACCAAACATTCAAAGAAAATTTAATACCTATCCTTCTCAAACTCTTCTAAAAAATTGAAAAAGATTCAAAACTTTCTAACTTATTTTATGAAGTCATTATTACCCTGATACCAAAACCTGGCAAGGACAGCACAAAAAAAGAAAAAGACCAATATTACGGATGAATATAGATGCAAAAATTCTAAACAAAATACTAGCAAATCCAGTACAATAATGAATTAAAAAAATAATACATCACGATTAAGCGGGGTTAATTCTAGGGGTGCAAGAATAGTTCAACATACACAAATCAATCAATGTGATACACCACATAAACAAAATAATGGATAAAAATTATATAATTATATCAATAGATGCAGAAAAAGCATTTGGCAAGGTACGACATCCATTTATGATTAAAATACTTAGTAAAATGCATATAGAAGGAAAGTACTTCAACACAATAAAGGCCGTATATGACAAACCCTCAGTTAATATATTCAAAGGAGAAAAACTGAAAGCAAGTTTTTTCTCCAAGATCAGGAACAAGACAAGGATGCCCAATCTCATCACTGTTATTTAACATAGTACTGGAAATATTAGCCAGAGCAATCAAGCAAGAGAAGAAATAAAAAGAAGAAATAAAATCGTCACTTTTTACAAATGACATGATTCTTTATAGAAAACTTTAAAGGCTCCACCAAAAAAAAAAAAAAGAAAGAAAGAAAGAAAGAAAGAAACAATAAAAAAATACGGTAAAGTTGCAGGGTACAAAATCAATGTACAGCAATCCATTGCATTCCTATATACTAACAGTTGTAGGGAGCTAAAGCTCCTAAAATTCAAAGGAATGCATGGATTATCTCTGGAGGTCTGCTTGCATATAAAAGGGGAAAAGCTGGTTCTGAAGAATTCCAGGAAGAAGGAGATTAAGATTAGAAACAGGAGGTACAAAGGGAGTTTCGATTGTACTTTGGCCTTCAAGATGTTACTTTAACTATGTTATCTTGGGATACACAAAGGAACAGAATAGGTATAAAAAAGAGCCTAAGAAACAAACTCGGAGAGACAGTTGTGAGATCTGTTCTCCCTCCTGCACCCTGTCTGTCTTCTCTTTTTTCTCAGTCCCTGCTCTCCCATTCAGGGACCTGGTTTGACTTGGTCGGCTGGTTTCTGACAAACAGTGAAACTTCAGAAAAAGAAATAAAGAAGCAATTCCATTTGCAATTGCAACAACAAGCATAAAATACCTAGAACTAAACTTAACAGAGGACCTATACACTGAAAACTACAAGACTTATTGTGTTATGGCACGAACGATTCTGAGACCCACGGAGCCAATTGAGATTAATTATGAGCCTTTATTAGCCGGCCGGCGACTGACTCTCTACCACGCAGGGCTAGAGGAGATCAGCCCCAAGCTTTCAGAGGAGGCAGCTGATAAGGCCTAAGACCACACCCTGGTGGTCTCCTGAACAAGCAAGCAGATTACAGAAGCAGAAGTTGGCCGTTAGCATATCTTTGCCCGGAACAACATCCTTAATTAACAAGTAAATGGATTACAGAAGTAGACATTGGCCATCTTCATATCTTATACAATACACTTCCTAAACCACACACAAGCAAGTAGGACAACTCCTGATATCTAAAGATATTTCTTCCCTGTAGCTGACTTAGCTAGTTTGCTCACTTGAAAATTTTCCACCCTTAACAATTGAAAGAAATTGAAGAAGACACAAAAAAATGGAAAGATATTTCATGCTCATGAATTGGAAGAATCAACATAGTTAAAATGGTTGTATTACCTAAAGCAGTATACATCTTTAATGCCATCCCCATCAAAATCTCAATGGCATTTTAAAAGGAATAGAACAAAAAATTATCAAATTTATATGAAACCACAAAAGACCCCTAATAGGCAAAGCAATCCTGAGAAAAAAGAACAAAGCCAGAGGTATCACACTCCCTGACTTCAAATTATACTATAAAATTACAATAATCAAAACAGTATGGTATTGGCAGAAAAACAGACACACCGACCAATGGAACAGAATCGAGAGCCTAGAAGTAAACTCATAGATGTATGGACAACTAATTTTTGAAAAGGAACCAAGAACATACAATGGAGAAAGGTATGCCTCTTCGATAAATAGTGTTGGGAAAATTAGAAAGCCACGTGCAAAAGAATGAAACTAGACTAATCTTTGAAACCAAACACAAAATTAACTCAAAATGAATGAAAGATCTAAATAAAAGACCTGAAACAATAGAACACATAGGAAAACAGGTACTAAACTTATGGACCTTGATCTCAGACAGTATTTTATGAATTGATCCCAAAGGCAAGGAAAGTAAAAGCAAAAATAAATGAATGGAACTACATAAAGTAAAGACCTTCTGCACAGTAAACAAAACCATCAACAACAACAAAAAAGCAACAAACCAAATGGAGATGATATTTGCAAACAACACCTCTGATAGGTGGCGATTATTCCAAATATATAAAGAACTTCTATAACTCAACAACAACAAAAAATCCCCAAACAATCCAATTAAGAAATGAGCAGGACTTATTGAAAAATGGCGTAGATGATAAAGGCTTTGTTCATCTCCTCTTACGACCATATCAAACTTGTGATGGAAACATGGAGCAAACACCAAGTCGAGTCACCTGAGGTGCCACGTCCAGCTAGTGGTCAATCTTGCCACGTCCGGCATGGCCCTGGAAAGTAAACCTGAGTGGGAACGGTGGGAGATGAGAAAAGAAAGAAGACAGAAAGCGGGGATGAGGAGGTCCGCTGCCCACTGATGATGGACAACGGCCCAGTTTATTTTTTGCAGGCTGCTTTTATACAGGAGCATACAATTGCTAGCTTATGCAGTTTCATGGCAACATTGTTTCTTCTACTTTCTCCAAGACCACATTTTCTTATGGCCTTCAGCATATTTATCTGCTGGTGGCATTATTTGTACTATCTTGTTCTCTGGAGGAATTTGTGGATGAAAGTAACCCTTGATTGCCTTTGCAGTCAGCTTACAAACTGCTCTCCTCAATTACAAACTGCTCTCCATATTGAGATATAGATGAACAGAAGCCCCACAACGAGGGAGAGAAATAAGAAATTACCCTGCAATCTTAAGAGGTAGGAGGGGGTGAAGACGTGAGGCTGCCCAGTTCTGAGTTGGGACAGAGGCTATGGCAGCTGCAGCTGGCAGCTGCAGACACCCCTTAAAGCGGCTGTGCCCGTGACCAGAGTTTTGCGGTGACAGACTTGCTTACTCTGTGCACCAACGCTGGGTCAGCTGCTTGGGGGTGGGGGGACCAGGGACTTAAAAAGGGACACTGAGTTGTCGGAACAAGGGTCAGAGGTGAGGCTTTCTCCCAGGCAGAAGTGCTGTTGGTATCCATTATTTCTCTGTTGAGTCTTACCCCCTCGCAGTGTGTAGATGCAGTGCTGCCATAGCTGAGACCTCATCAAACTGGATAGCAGAGGTCACTCCACCCAGAGGATTCCCTGTAACTCTGCCCTCCCCAACTCATGGCCCTACCCAACCCACATCCAGTTGTGTTCTTGGTGAGTCCTGTGCCACTTTCTGAGAAGCTTCAAGACCCACACTGGTAGCAGCTGATCTTGTTTTCTGGCATGGCTTCTTGAGGCAACTATAAGCACAGCATCTGTGGATTGCTTGCTGAATCTTAACAGGTGGCTTTGGAAGGGCACAGGCTGGGGCTAAACTTGGCCTGCAGCTGAACCCCCCTTAGGACTGTACCATGGAACACCTGCTTCACAAAGCTATGCTAATAAGACTGGCAGACTTAGGAGCTTTGCTTAGTACATAGAAACAGACACAGAAAGGCAGCCAAAATGGGAAGGCAAAGAAGCAGAAACCATATGAGAAAACAGAGCAGAAACCCAGGAATAATGGAATCAAGCAGTATAACAGATACAGAGTTCAAACACTGGTTATAAAGATGCTCAATGAACTTAGAGGAAGCGTTAATGAATTCAGTGAGAACTTTAACAAAGATAAGAAACATAAAAATGGAAATAGAACTTATAAAAGGGAACCAGTCAGAAATGAGGAACACATTATATAAGATGAGGAGTATATTAAATGGAATAAACAGAGTGAATAAAGAAAAGGATCAAATGACCTATATAGAGGATGGGAAAGCCAGGGACAGTCAATCAGAATGGCAAGAAATAAGAAGCCAACACTATAATAATTTAAGGAGCCTATGGGACACTATTAAATGTAAAAATATCTGTATCATAGGCATACCTGAAGGAAAACAGAAGTTGAAGAGCTATTTGAAGTAATAATGTTGGAAAAATTCCCTCACCTGGTAAAGGAAATAGACATACAACCCCAGGAAGCTCAGAGAGTCCCCAAAAAGATGAACCCAAAGAGGCCCACACCAAGATGCATTATAATTAAAGTGCCAAAGGTTAAATATAAAGAGGGAATCTTAAAAGCAGCAAGAGAAAAGCAGTTAGTTATTTACAAAGGAGTGCCCATAAGACTTGCAGCTGATTTCTCGAAAGAAACTATGCAGGATAGAAGGGCTTGGCACAAAATATTCGATGTGATGAAAAACCAAGAATCTACAACCAAGAATACCTTATCCAGCAAAGCTATCATTTAGAGTCAAAGGACAGATAAAGGGCTTCCCAGACAAAAATAAGATAAAGGAATTCATCAACACAAAGCCAGTATTACAGGAAATATTGGAGGGAATTCTTTAAAAGGAAAAACATGTATTAAAAACAGGAATAAAGAACAGTAATAAGTACATTCCTATCAACAGGTACCTCAAATGGAAAATAATTGAGTGCTCCAACCAAAAGACAGGGTGGTTGAATAAGAAAACAAGACCCCTACATATGCTTCCTACAAGAGACTCATTTCAGATTAAAAGATACACACAGGCTAAAAGGAAGAGGATGAACAAAGATATTGCCTTGATGGACCTAGCGGGTATTGCGCTGAATGAAGTAGGTCAGATAAAGACAAATACCACATGATTTCACGTACTTGTGGAATCTAAAGAACAAAGTAAACAACAACAACAAAAATGGAAACAGGAGGTTGGGGGGAGGGATTGTGAAAAAGTGCAAAGGGATTAAGAAATACAGATTGGGGGAGGGGAAGATGGCAGACCAGGTAAAAGCAGGGTTCGCTTCCTCCCAGGTCCGCATTGAAATTACAACCAAATTCTAAAATAATCAACGTGGAAAATCACCTGAAGTCTAGCTGATCAAAACAGCTATGTGTGCTAATAGAAAGGAACCACATCTAAGCTGATAGGAGGGGCAAAATTGTGAATTGGGCTGGACCCACACCCATGGGTGGTGGAGGATCACCAGGAGGGTGTGCCACTGGGCCATACAGGACACATTCCACATTAGGCCATCTGGCCAAGGCTGAGAGAAGAAACGAATATTCCGGACACATAGAAATGAACACAGAGAGGCTAATAAAATGAGAAAACAACAACAAAAATGCCACAAATGAAACAACAAGAGAAAACTCCAGAAAATAATCTAAATGAAATGGAGGCAAGCAACCTACCAGAGACAGAGTTCAAAATGATGGTTATAAGGATGCTCAATGAACTTATGGAGAGAATGGATCAGCACAATGAGAACATCAACAGAGAGAGAGTAAGCATAAAAAAGGACATAGAAACAATAAAAAAGAACCAGATAGAAATGAAGAATACAATAACTGAAATGAATACATCAGAAGGATTCAATGATAGATTGGATGAAGCAGAAGATCGAATCAGTGAACTGGAAGACAAGGTAGCAGAATACATCCAATCAGAACAACAAAACGAAAAAAGAAAAAAAATGGGGATAGTTTAAGAGACCTCTGGGACAACATGAAGTGTAACAATATCCAGATCATAAGAGTACCTGAAGAAGAGAGAGAGCAAGGGATTGAGAATGTATCTGAAGAAATGATGACAGAAAACTTCCCTAACCTGGCAAAGGAATTAGACATACAAGGTTAGGAAGCACAAAGAGTCCCAAACAAGAGGAATTCAAACAGATCCACACCAAGACACATCATAATTGAAATGCTAAAGTCAAAGACAGAGAATCTTAAAAGCAGCGAGAGAAAGGCAGCTAGTTACTTACAAGGGTACCCCCATAAGAATGTCTGCTGATTTTTCAATGGAAACTTTGCAGGCCAGAAAGGACTGGCAAAAAATATTCAAAGTTATTGAAAAACAAGAATCTATAATCACGAATACTCTACTCAGCAAGGCTTTCAATTAAAATGGAAGGTGAGCTAAAGAGCTTCCCAGACAGGAAAAAGCTTAAAGAATTCATCACCAACAAGCCAGCATTACAAGAAATGTTAAAGGGACTTCTATAAAAAGAGAAGGGGTAAAAAAGAAAATAGAAATAGCAAATATGAATAATAAAATGGCACTAATTATGTACTTATTAGTAATCACCTTAAATGTAAACGGATAAATGCTCCAATCAAAAGATGTAAAGTAGCCAAATGGATAAGAAAACAAGACCCATGCATATGCTATCTACAAGAGACCCACATCAGATCAAATGACACTCACAGACTGAAAGTAAAGGGATGGAAAAAGATACTTCACGCAAATAGAAAAAAAAAAGCCGGGTAACAATACTTATATCAGATAAAATAGACTTTAAAACAAGGGCTATAATAAGAGACAAGGGCATTACATAACGACAAAGGGATCAATAAATCAAGAGGACATAACCCCAGTAAACATACACGCACCCAATATAGTAGCACCTACATACATAAAGCAATTATTGACTGACATAAAAAGAGAGATCAACAGTAATACACTCATAATGGGAAACTTTAACACCCCATTGACACCAATGGACAGATCTTCTAGGCAAAGAATCAACAAGTAAACAATGGGCCTAAAAAACACACTAGACCAGATGGATTTAATATATATTTTCAGAGCATTTTAACCCAAAGCAGCAAAATATACATTCTTCTCAAGTGCACATGGAACATTTCCCAGGATAGACCACATGTTAGGACACAAAATAAGTCTCAATAAATTTAAGAAGATTGAAATCATATCAATTGTCTTCTTTGATCGCAGCGGTATGAAACTAAAATCAACTACAAGAAAAAAACTGGAAAATACACGAACACATGGAGGCTAAATAACATGCTACTAAACAATGAATGGGTTATCCATTAGATCAAAGAAGAAATCAAATGATACCTAGAGAGAAATGAAAATGAAAATAGAACGACTCAAAATCTATGGGACATAGCGAAAGCAGTCCTAAGAGGGAAAATAATAGCAATACAGGTCTACCTCAAAAAAAACAAGAAAAAGCTCAAATAAACAATTTAACCTTACACTTAAAAGAACTAGAAAAAGAACAGCAAACAAAGCCCAAAGTGAATAGAAGGAAAGAAATAATAAAGATCAGAGTGGAAATAAATGAAATAGAGTCTAGAAAAATAATACAAAAGATTAATGAAACCAAGAGCTGGTTCTTTGAAAGGATAAACAAAATTGACGGACTCTTAGCCAGAGTCATCAAGGAAAAAAGAGAGAGGACTCAAATAAATAAAATCAGAAATTAAAGGAGAAATAACTATGGACTCCACAGAAATACAAAGCATCATAAGAAAATATTATAAGTAATTATATGCCAACAAATTAGACAATCTAGAAGAAATGGGCACATTCCTAGAAACATACAATCTCCCAGGCTGAGTCAAGGCTGAGTCAAGAAGAATAGAAAATCTGAATCAATTGGTTACCACCAATGAAATAGAATCAGTAATCAAAAACCTCCTAAAAAACAAAAGTCCCGGACCAGATGGCTTCATAGGCCAATGTTTACCAAACATTCAAAGAATTAATGCCTATTCTTTTCAAACTATTCCAAAAAGTTCTAGAGGGAAGCTTTCCTAGCTCCTTTTATGAGGCCACCATTACCTTGATTCCAAAATCAGATAATGACATTGCAAAAAAAGAAAACTATAAGTCTATATCTCTTATGAACATTGATGCAAAAATCCTCACCAAAATTTTTAGCTAATCGAATTCAGCAATATATTACAAATATCATACACCATAATCAAGTTGGATTTATTCCTGGGATGCAAAGTTGGTACAATATCCACAAATCAATTAATGTGATACACCACATTAACAAATTGAAAGATAAAAAAAATGATCAATAGATGCAGAAAGCATTTGACAAAATCCATATGATCATATCAATAGATGCAGAAAGCATTCGACAAAATCCAGCATCCATTTTCGATGAAAACTCTCAGCAAAGTGGGAATAGAGGGAACGTGCTTCCATATAATAAAGGCCATATATGACAAACTTAGAGCTAACATTATACTCAATGGGAAAAGCGGTTTCCTTAAGATCAGAAACAAGACAAGGATGCCCTCTTTCACCATTCCTCTTCAACATTGTATTGGAAGTCTTAGCAATAAGACAAGAAAGAGAAATAAAAGGTATCCAAATTGGAAAGGAAGAAGTAAAACTCTTGTAATTTGCTGATGACATGATACTATATAGAGAGAACCCTAAAGGTTCCACCAAAAAAAAAAAAAACCTGTTAGAATTGATCAATAAATTCAGTAAAGTAGCAGATTACAAAATAAATATTCTGAAGTCAGTGGCATTTTTATACACCAATGATGAACTTTCAGAAAAAGAAATTAAGAAAACAATCCCATTTACAATTGCATCATAAACTATAAAATATCTGGGAATCAAATTAACCAAGCTGGTAAAAGACCTGTTCTCAGAAAATTATAAACCACTCAAAAAAGAAATTGAAGAAGATACAAATAAATGGAAGCATATGCCATGCTCATAGATAGGAAGAATCAACATCATTAAAATGGTCATACTACCCGAAGCAATCTATAGATTCAATGCAGTCCCTATCAAAATATCATTGGCATTTTTCAGAGAGCTAGAACAAATAATCCTAAAATTTATATGGAACCATAAAAGACCCTGAATAGCCATGGCAATCTTGAGAAAAGAGAACAAAGTTGGAGGTTTCATACTACCAGGTATCAAACTATACTACAAGGTTACAGTAATCAAAACAGCATGGTACTGGCATAAAAACAGATACATTGATCAATGGAACAGAATAGAGAGGCCAGAAATAAGTCCACGCCTATATGCTCACTTAATATATGATAAAGGAGGTAAGAATATACAATGGGGTGAAGACAGTTTCTTCAATAAATGGTGTTGGAAAATTGGACAGATATATGCAAAAAGAAAGAAAGAAAGAAAGAAAGAAAGAAAGAAAGAAAGAAAGAAAGAAAGAAAGAAAGAAAGAGAAAGAAAGAAAGTTGAAAGAAAAGAAAAGAAAAGAAAGAAAGAAAGAAAGAAAGAAAGAAAGAAAGAAAGAAAGAAAGAAAGAAAGAAAGAAACTGGACCACCTTCTTACACCATATACAAGAATAGACACAAAATGTATTAAAGACTTAAATGCAAGACCCGAAACTATAAAACTTCTAGAAGAAAACATAGGCAGTAAAGTCTTCTTTTGTTTCCCGGGCAAGGGAAACAAAAGAAAAATAAACAAATGGGACTATATCAAACTAAAGAGTTTGTGTACAACAAAGAAAACTGTCAAGAAAACAAAAAGACAACTGACTGACTAGGAGAAGATATTTGCTAATGATATATCTGATAAGAGGTTAATATCCAAAATATATAAAGAACTCATACAACTCAAAAACAACAAAAACGAACAATCCAATTAAACAATGGGCAGAAGACCTGAACAGATATTTCTTCAAAGAGGAAATATTGATGGCCGACAGGCATATGAAAAGATGCTCAAGGTCATCATTAGAGAAATGCAAATTAAAAGCACAATGAGATATCACCTCACACCTGTCAGAATGGCTGTCATCAATAAATCAAAGAATACCAAGTATTGGTAAGGATACGGAGAAAAGGGAACCCTTATACATTGTTGGTGGGATTGCAAATTGGTATAGTCACTATGGAAAACAGTCTGGAGATTTCTCAGAAAATTAAAAATGAGTATACCTTTTGACCCAGCAATTACACTTCTGGATATTTATCCAAAGAAAAGCAAAACACTAATTCATAAAGATCTATGCACTCTAACATTCATGGAAGCACAATTTACAATAGCCAAGATATGGAAGCAACCTAAATGCCCACTAACAGATGATTGGATAAAGAAATTATGGTTCATATATACAAAGGAATATTATTCAGCTATTAAAAAAAAATGAAATCCTACCATTTGCAATGGATGGACCTAGAGGTTATTATGCTGAGTGAAATAAATCAGACAGAGAAAGATAAATACCATATGATTTAACTTTTATGTGGAATGTAAGGAACAAAAAGAACAAAAACTGACACAAATGTAGAGGACAATTTTATGATGAACAGAGGGGATGGGAGTTTGGGGTCTAGGAGAATGGAGTGAAAGGTTAAAGAAGTACAAATTAGTAGTTGATAGATGGTCATGGGGATGGAGAGCACAGCACAAGAAATGCAGCTAGCATTAATATATTGGCTAGGTTGAAAACCAGAGAAGAGAAGGAGCAATTAGGGGGATCGTTTTATAAACTATATAAATGTCTAACCAATGTACTGTATACTTGAAACTAATATAAAAAATCTTTAGATGAAAAAAAAAAGAAATTCAAATGGATAGTTACAAAATAGTTATGGAAATTTAAAGTGTAGCATAAGGAATATAGCCAACAGTGTTGTAATAAATATGTAAGGGGGAAGAGGGATACTAGATTTAGTGGGGTCATCATTTTATGAGTTATTTAGATCTCTAATCACTATGCTGTACAACTGAAACTAATATGTCATTGTATGTCAACGATAATTTTAAAAAACTCATTGATTGATAGTTGGGCACGGGGAGTATGACAGAGGGAATGCAGTTAGCATTAATATGATGGCTAAGTGGAGGGCCAGAGGAAGGAGGGAGCAATCGGGAGGATCGTTTTATGAACATTATAGATGTCTAACAAATGTACTGTATACTTGAAACTAATTTAAATAAATAAATTTATTTAAAAAGCTCATTGAATTGTACAATGTAAATATGAGCAACTAATTGTCTATTATAGTTCAATAAAGCTGGGGAAAAAAAAAGAAAGAAATGGGCAGAGTTTCTGAACTGACACTTTCCCCAAGAAGACATACAAATGGCCAACAGATATATGAAAATGTGCTCAACTTCACTATAGCCTTTAGGGAAATACAAATAAAAATCACAATGAGATACCACCTCGTACCTGTTAGAATGGCTATTATAGATAAAACAAGGAATAACAAGTGTTGGAGAGGATGTGAAGAAAAAGGAATCCTTATACAATGCTGGTGGGAATGGAAAACAGTATGGAAGTTCCTCATAAAGTTCAGAATAGAGCTCCCATATGACTCAACAATCCCTCTTCTGTGTATGTACCAGAAAATTTTGAAAGCATTCATTCATAATGACATATGTAACCCTATATTCATTGTAGAATTATTCATGATAGCCAATACATGGAAACAACCTTAGTGTCTTTCAATGGATGATTGGATAAAGTAGAATTGGTATATATATACAATGGAACACCACTCATCCACAAGAAAAAATGAAATACTACTATTTATGGCAACATGGATAGATCTTGAGAGTATGCTATGCTAAATAAGCCAGACAGAAAAGGATAGGAACCATATAATTTCACTCATATGTGGGATATAAAACAGAAAACAACAAATGAGCAAACAAAACAAACAAACTCATAGACTATAATAGCACAGTGGTTACCAGAAGGAAAGAAGAGTCGGGGAGAGGTTGAAGAGGGTAAAGGGGGTCAAATATATGGTGACAGAGGAGAATAGACTTTGGGTAGTTAGCACACAATGCAATCAATTTACAGATGATGTATTATAGAATTGTACACTTGAAACCTATGTAATATTATTAATTAATGTTACCTCAATAAATTTAATTTTTAAAAAAGCAATAAAGTCTGGCAGTAGATGTGAAAAAACAACCTTTTTATACTCCCACAATTTAGCTCTTTGTTTCTAAATACCATTCTTCAACAAAAGGAACCAGGGACTCTTGGAGAAATGGCTGATTCTAGAGTTGGGTCAGGGAAAATACAAGATTGAGCCTGGAGTATCTTATAGTGCCAGAATGTAAGGAAGTGTTTGCAAAGCAAAAAGATGAGGACTATCAAATGGATGCAAAGCTAACCTGAAAGAGTTCTCAATGGCCAAGCTAGATCAATTTGAACAACAGAAAAAATAATGTAATATTGGATTATAACTCAAAATACATAATAAATATCCACAAGTCCATATTTATATACATATATGATTGAGTAAATAAATGTTTGAGAAGAGACAAATATTCTTTAAGAATTTATTTTATTTTATTATTAATTTCAAATACACAGTACATTGGTTAGTCATTTATATAGTTTATGAAATGATCCATCTGGTTCTACACCTAGCCATTATATTACTGCTGACTGACTGTATTTCCTATGCCATGTTCCCCATCCCCATGACCATTTATCGACTACTAATTTGTACTTTAACTTTTCACCCCTTTTTCCTATTCCCTCAACCCTCCTCCCCTCTGGCTGTCACCGGAGTGTCCTCTATATTTATGAGTCTATTTTTGATTAGTTTGTTCTTTTTGTTCTTTAGATTCTGCATATAAGTGAAATCATATGGCATTGATCTTTTTCTGTCTGACTTATTTCACTCAGCATAATAACCTCTAGGTCCACCCATGTTGTTGTGAATGGTAGGATTTCATTATTTAATGGCTGAGTGATATTCCATTGCGTATATGAACTATAACTTCTTTATCCAGTTGTCTGTTGCTGCCATGAACATAGGGATGCATAGTTCTTTATAAATTATTGTTTTGGTTTTCTTCCCAGAAGTGCAATTGCTAGGTCAAAAAATATATTTATTTTTAACTTTTTGAGGAACCTCCAGACTGTTTTCCACAGTGTACTAATTTGCAATCTCACCAACAGTATATGAGAGTTCCCTTTTCTCCACATCCTTGCCAATACTTGTTGCTCTTTGTTTTATTGATGATAACCATTCTGAGGTGTGAGGTGATCTCATTGTGGTTTTAATTTGCATTTCTTTGATGATTAGTGACTTAGAGCATCTTTTCGTATGTCTGTTGGCCATCTGTATTTCTTCTTTGGAGAAATATCTGTTCAAGTCTTCTTTTTAATTGGAGACAAATATTCTTTACAGAATTCCAAATAATTTATGTAGCTACTCCCCTCTCCAGGAGGTGGAGCTTAATATCTCCCTGACCAGCTTGTGTGTAGGCTGTGTATAGTATTTGCTTCCAAAGAAATGAATATGGAGCGGGAGAAATATAAAGTAACTTTACAGTGGCAAACATTATTTTGCCAGGTGATCAAGATTAATGTCATTAGTGACAAGTCGATGTTGATATTATGTACTCCTTGATAAGATATGATGAAAAGAGCACTTCACCTCTGGATGTTCTTCTCCCAAACTTGTAATCTCAGTCTAACTATGAGAAAAACATTAAATAAACCCAAATTGAAGGACATTATCCAAATACCTGACCTCAGCTCCAAGGTCATTAAAAATAGGAAAGCCTAAGAAACTCTCACACACCAGAGGAGGCTAAGGAAATGTGACAATGGAGTAAATATGGCAGATGTATATGACAGTGTACAAATCATCTCCCCAAAACATGATTCAGCTAAATTTGCATGTTGCTCAACTCACACTTTTAATTTAATATGCGAAAATTGCTGCTTCAGTGAATTTAAATATGATAGCCTTTTTTTAGAATTGTATAAAAAGATATATACTTATGTCTATTCCAAAAAACTATATTAAAAACACTTATGAATACCCAGTTACCATCAAGATCAAATGAAGTCAATGCACTTTGCATGAATACTAAAGGCATTTATTAAATATTAAAAGATATAAAATCAAATGATGAAACACATTATGATGAAATCAAAAGTATCTTGGTACAAATAGATGACAAATATTTATGCTATTTATATGTTTAGGGATAATTTTTGAACAAGTAGAAAAATTAATAAAGCTCTATCATTCATAAAACATGTCTATCTATAAAACTGTACACTTAATAGAAGGTCTATTCCTTTGCTTAAATAAATGAGAGGAAGTTACTTTGAAAGTATGTTGGATAAATAGCAAGAGATATGAACATATGTCCCCAAGTTGAAAACCAACAGAAAAGTGAAGAAATTGGAAATGGACTAATCACCAGATAAGAGTATCTATTAACAGAAAAAGTGCTAACCATTTTTATAATCATATAATATAATATAATCACTTAGTATAAATTAAGATCATAGACATCCTAATTTTGCATTGAAATGAAGATATGAAAAGTTAAACAAAATGTCTTAACCATAGAAAAGTTAATTTGATTTACAAACCAGCTGCTGAGTTGGATCTTAAATATCTGATGCTTCAAGTACAGAGTAAATTTAATCTGAAATAGTTTTTAGAAGTATGCTATATCAATAACTTGTATTGTCAGCATCAGGGTTGGACCTTCTAAATCCGATACACAAATTTTGCTTACTACAATCTTATCCAAATTTGAAAGTGAAATTGGAAAAATTTTAAAACAATACGATGATACATTGTAAAAGAAGTTTCGGTAAGCTGAATTAAAAATTAAAGTTTATTACTTATTCAAGGAAATTGCCAAACATGGCAATTCTCTCAATTGAAAGTGAAATAAGCCGAGAAATAGATTTTGAAACTATTAATGAATGTGCTTTAAGTAAAGCTAGAATAGTAAAATTATAATAAATTCTGATGAGTATAAATAAAATATTTAAACTGAAAAATATTGTTATGAATTTTAATACACCTACTTTTCTTTTTCTCAACTACTTTAACATTCTGAAAAAAATTAACCATTAAAAACGTATTTAAAACATGTATATAAGAGTGCACATTTTCCCTTTTGCCTCTGGCTCCAAAGGCTAAGCAGGACACTGCTTCTAGGGGCTGGAGTCTGAGATAAAGGAGAGAGGCAGTTCTGGAGGCAGAAGAGAGATGGCAGAGCTAGGTTTGTGAGGCCTGCAGGGGTCTGGTGTTGCAGGGTATTGTAGGGTAGGGTAAGGAGGGTGTCCTGGTGACTCCAAGACCCCAGGACTATTATAGATATATAGATAAAGATATAGATCTATCTTTTATAGCCATTTTCTCTTTTGTGTCCTAGTAGCTTGGTGTCTCCATTGTTTCTTTGCCATTGGTTTCTGTCATATCTGTAAGAATGGCTGTTGTTAACAAGACAAGTAACAACAAATGTTGACGAGGATGTGGGGAAAAAGGAACCCTAATACACTGCTGTTTGGTATGTAAACTGGTACAACCGCTATGGAAAATAGTATAGAGATTCCTTAAAAAATTAAGAATGGATATGATCCAGCAATCCCACTTCTGGGATTTGAAAACATTTATTCATAAAGATATATGCACCCTGATGTTCACTGCAGCACTATTCACAGTGGCCAAGACATGGAAACAACCGGTGTCCTTTGATAGACGACTAGATAAAGAAGATGTGGTACATATATACAATGGAATTTACTCAGCCACAAGATGAAATGCTGCCATTTGCGACAACATGAATGGATCTTGAGAAAATCATGCTAAGTGAAATAAGTCAGACAAAAATTTGAGAACCATATGATTTCACTTACATGTGGGTTAAAACTGAAAGCAACAAAAGAACAAGACAAACAAAAACTCATAGACACAGACAAATCTCTTTTGGTCACCCTGTGTTTGACATAGGGAAAGGGGGAGGTAGATAAGGTAAAGAGTGTCGAACAGGGTGACTGAAAGAGATTTGGCTTTGGGTAGTGAACACACAATGCAATATACATATGCAATATACAATTATTAAATTGTAAACTTGAAACCTACATAATTTTATTAACCAATGTCACCCTAATAAATTTAATTTTTAACAAAAGACCTCAGGACAGGAGTTGAGAGGACCTTGCTTTTCTTGAGAAGGGCGCTGGACCTACACCCAAGTTGGCTGAGCAGTGGAAGGCGAGGGCCTCAGCTTAGCCCTGGCAGAGCTGGAAAGCAGACAGATCATAGCCAGTCATGTGTTATGTCAGAGAATGCTTCTGTAAAGTTTGGAAGTGAGGGCACCTCCCTGACACCTGCCTTGCTCACTCTGAAACTCAGGTTTGATGCTCTTGACAAACTAGGAATCTGCTGCTTCTCACTCTCCATTATGCCTGGGGAAGCCAGAGCTTCTCCACGATCTAAATCACATCACGTCTCTCCTACATTTATATCCTCCATAGGTTCTCACGGCTTTTAGCATCTAATCCAAATCCCTCCCTCAAATAGCCAAGCCCTGCCTGGTCTGCTTCTGCTTTCCTCATACCCTCCCCGCCGCCCCCGCCCATGCCTCCCTCACTCCAGCCACACTGCTCCTGGAACCACAAACCTCATTACTAACTCAAGACCTTTGCACTTGCTGTTCCCTTGCCTGGAACTCTTTTGTTTTCCCCAGATCTTCTCATAGCTAGCACATTCTTTAAATCTCAGCTTAGATGGCCCCTCCCAGAGAGATTTTCTCTGTTCCCATTTCTCCTAGGTATCTCTCCTTTCTTGTTATTCTCTTTATAGACACTGGTGCACTCTGAAGTCATCTAGTTTATTTGGCTGTTTATCCTCTATCTCCCCCTGCATTGTGACTCCAGGAGAACCATGTGCTTGCCTGTTTTGGTCACTACTTGTTCTCCGTGGGTCAAGCACAGGGCCTCTCATACAGTAGGATCCCAATTCAAATAAGTTGCATGAATTAATAAATCCTGACCTCTGCATACATGGAACCAATTAGAGGTTCAATAAGGAATATACTTGCCCATGACTGAGATCCACATATTCTAGACATTGAACTAATCAGTAGTCCAAACTGAGGGATGAATGCAAATAACTGAAACTCCACCCAATTTGTTCAGAAGAATAGGTTTTCCTAGATGATGAGCCCTATGTTTATTTAATGAAGCAGAAATTTGAACTAAACATTTGGGACTCTGAACTTTATATTCAAACAGCCAATCACATTAAGGAAATAAGGAGCAAAGGCAATATTGGTGAATAGAGAGGCCATTCCCTGATGATGCCACTGCCATGGTGACCTCAAGGCCTGAGGAATTAGAGCATGATCCTGCGTCCTTAATGAGGTAAATGAATCTTGATTGAGAAAGAGTGGGGGAGGTAAAGGGATTAGGGTAGGATCATGTGCGAACAGAGGGTTTTAGGAGGAAAGAGAGATGGATAGGGGATGTAGGAAGGAGATTGGTAGAGGTCCAAGCTCAAGTTAAGGGAGGACAGGGAAGGGGTTAATGGAGGATGGGAGAGGGTTATAAGAGGACTGGGAGAATTTATAGGGGAACATATTGCATGTTAAATGAAGAGATTACAGTAGGGGATAGAGAGAGAGTAGTGGGAAGTGAGGTTTTACAAAGAGACAGGGTGTTGTTATAGTGGCAAAAGGAAAGGTTATAATAGGACAAGAAAAATTATGAGAAGACAGGGAAAGTTTAAAGAAGGACAGAAAAAATTCATTAGCAGGCATAAATGGTGTTATAGAGAATAGGGTGTTGCGGGGGACAGAAAAGGTAAATCCAGAAGGGAGAGAAACCAGGCAATTCTAATTGCTTTACAGAAGACAGTGAGAAAACATACTGGGACAGCTGGGGTGGTGTGGGTGCCATGCTGCCCCACAGTGGGGTGCTGCCACTTTTTAGAGCTCCTCGGCCTGGCCTCATTCATTGAGGTCTCTGCTGTCCACTACTCTAGTGGCTGTGCTGAGACTCTTTCCCTGTCCTTCATCATCCTCAGTCTGCTGCCCTCAGGGTACTATAGGTCATGCTATAGAGCCCCAATGATGAGATGGCCCTGGATCCCTACTTTGTAGAGTACCTGATTCTGTCCATTGTGGCTCTTTTCTGTTGCCTGTCCTTTGGGATTCCAGCCATCATTTTTACCTGTAAAGTGGATATTGTCCCAAATCCCTCCCACACTGTTTTGTACCTCCCCTCATACTCTCAGTGGAGATTAACACCCCTGATAACTTCCCCTCTCTCCTCCAGGCAGGCTTAAACCATCTTTTCTCTCCTCTCATGGAACTTTATCCTACTCCATTTAGCTTCTTTCCACTTCTTTTCTTCCAAAAAGAAATCTGCCTTGCCTCTCTCCAGCACCTTTTCTTCTGTTCTCTGCAAGGAGCCCACCTCCATCTCTACCTTTCTTCCTGGATGAGCCCATTTTGCTATATCCCAGGGACTCTGCCCTGCACTGGTTTCCCCTTCCTCCCCTCTTCACACTGATTCTGGAGGGCACCCTCACTAACCTGCTTTCATTTCCATAGATCAAGAAAGCCAACAGACATGGAGAGGAGCAAAAGGTGGAAAAATATTCCAACTGGCTTTTTGCCATGGGCCTCATGGTCATCACCCCTACTACACTGCAATAATTTTGGTCCATTTAGCTTGGTGACAGAAGTATCCACAAATCAGGAAACTCTCCTTAGTACTTAAGGGACTGGAGGCCATTGTTCATCTCTTTATTTCCAAGATCATCTTTGAACTGGTGTCTACCACCTGACCCCATTCTCTCCATCAGATTTTTTGAGAGCGGTGCATCTTGTGGAAAGTTTCTGCCAATGGAAGGTGTTTGTGTATGTGTTCCAAGCTCTCAGTTTATTAATCTGGTCAGCAAACACCAAGTGCTGACTGTGCCAGGTATAATAAAAACTTAGAGTTTCTTTGGTGAGAGAGGTTATGGTAGAAGCTGGAGGATCTACAATCAAGAAGTACTTTTTGTGTAACTTAAAGTTCAAGCAGTTCTACTTTCTTTGCAAAACAGTTTATGAGAGAGGCTATATCCATTGGTTTAGACTAATTTATGCCTAAGTAACAAATGACCCCAAAAGCTCAGTAGCTCAAAAAAGCAAACATTAATTTCTTGATGAACTAGTCAGTTTTCAGCTCTGCTCCAGGTCATCTTAATTACAGGATCCAGACTGAAAGAGGAGACAGTATTTTTTGATCCTGAAGATCTCATGGTAGAGAAAAAATAATGTCGAAGATTCAGGTCATTCCTTAGGTTTAGGAAAGCCTCATCAACTATTTGTTTGAATATGCTTTCTATTCCCTTCTCCTTCTCTTCTCCTTCTGGTATACCCATTATTCTCATGGTGCTTTTCCTGATGGTGTCAGTTCTTGTATAGCTCTTTCATTTTTTTTTTTTCATTCTCAGGTCTCTCTTTTCTTCCTTCTGAGTCATTTCCAGATTTCTGTCTTTGATATCACCGATTCTTTCCTCTATCTGGTCAGCTCTATCTTCTAAGCTTGCGATTTCATTCTTCATCTCTTTTAAAGTGTTCTTCATCTCCAGTAGTTCTATTTGGTTCTTTTTTAGGGTTTCAATCTCCTTGCTAAAAAACTCATTTTGTTGGTCTATTTTGATTTTAAGTTCTTGGAATTGACGATCAGATTTTTTTCTTGCATGTCATTGAGTTTTTTTCAGAAGTGCCATCCTGAATTCTCTGTCATTTAAATCATATATTTCTGTGTCTTTAAGCTTTTTTTTAAAATTTATTTTTATTATGGTGACATTGGTTAATGAAATCCAGTAAGTTTCAGGTGTACAATTCAAAAGTAAGCCATATATATATATATTGCATTGTATATTCACCGCCCATAGATTTCTTTCTGTCACTAGATATTTGATCTCTTCTACCCCACCCCTTAACCTTCCCCCCAACCTCTGGTAACCACTAATCTATTGTCTATGTCCGTGAGTCTCTGTTTGTTTATCCTGTTCTTTTATTGCTTTTAGGTTTATATCCCACATGTAAGTGATGTGTGGCTTTCAACTTTTTCTGACTGGCTTATTTCGCTTAGCATGATTATCTCGAGTTCCATCCATTTTGTTGCAAATGGCAGTATTTCATCTCTACTTATGGCTGAGTAATATTCCATTGTATATATGTACCACAGCTTCTTAAGCCAATCATTTACCTTAGGACACTTCAGTTGCTTCCATGTCCTGGCCACTGTGACTAATGCTGCTATGAACATCGGTGTGCAAATATCTTTTCAGATATATGTTTTCAAATCTTTGGGGTAAATACCCAGTAGAGTGATTGCTGGATCATATGGCAGGTCAGTTCTTAGTTTTTTGAGGAACTTTCATACTGTTTTCCATAGTGGCTGTACCAATTTGCAGTCCCACCAGCAGTGTATGAGATTTCCTTTTTCTCCACATCCTCTCCAACATTTGTTATTACTTGTTCTGTTGATAACAGCTATTCTAACAGATGTGAGATGGTATCTCATTGTGGATTTGATTTGCATTTCCCTAATAGCTAGCGATGCTGAGCAACTTCTCATATGTTTGTTAGCCATTTGTATGTCTTCTTGGGAGAAGTGTCTGTTCAGGTCCTTTGCCCATTTTTTAATTGAATTTTTTGGTTTTGTTTTTCTTATTGAGTTGTACAAGTTCTTTGTATATTTTGGATATTAGGCCTTTATTGGAGGCATTGCTTGCAAATATATTTTTCCATTCGGATGGTTGTCTCTTTACCTTATTGATGGTTTCTTTTGCTGTGCAGAAACTTTTTAGATTGACGTAGTCTCGAAGCTTATTTTCTGGAGGTTTTTCTCTTTCCTTCAGAGCTGCTTTGTCACTTTGGTTATTCATGGTGTTTGATGGACTACTTTTCCACCTGGGCATTAATGGGAGTGTACTCTGCTTTTTTTTTTTTTTTTTTTTTCAAAGAAGACTTATTATATAGAAGTCTCTCTTTAGCCAGTTGATAAGAAGGGATTTTACTTTTGATTTTCAGTAGGTGGCATCCAAGCCTCTTGGATATCTGCTTTGAGGCTAAAAGTGCTTTAAAAAAAAATCTCTAATATACTGTATATTCCATTTGCAATCAGAGCCCCTTGGTACCAGCACCTGTCTGTGGTACTAGCAGTGATTTCTGTTTCAGTACCAGTTGCACATATTCCCCTGGCGCTCCATGGTGCTAAGTCTGGGAGGATATGGGGGACAGAGGGAGGGCACGCTCGGGAATGGTAGGAGGGGCATTGCCAACCTCCATATCTCAGACTCCTGCTTGGCAACGGAGGCTGCTGAGACACAGCTGTTGCCCCTCCACTTAGTTCCCACTCTGCTTTATGCCCTGATCCCTGGGCTCCACTGTGTGGAATACACTGATTCCTCAGGCAGGGCTGTTCCCTCTTCCTGCAGGGAGCTGCAACTGTATATGGCAGCTCCTTCGTTTCTCACAATCTACTCACCAGTCTTGCAAGATTCTGACTTTTTAAAGCTCTGATGCATGGATATCTCAGATGTGCTTGTGTATAGGTCAGATGATATTAGCTGAGTGTTAGATGTTCAGCTTTTTGTTATTTCAAGGGGAGAGATACGGGAGATCCCTTACTCTGACATGCTTCTGATATCACTCCCCTAGAGTATTTTTAAAAATCAATTCTTTAGTCTTTTCAAAGTAGCTTTTGGGTTTGTAGATTCCATTGGAACATTATTTTTAAAAATTTTCTAATTTATTTCTTTCAGCTCGTATTTTCTCTCTCTCTTTTACCTACTTTAGATTTAATAGGTTGTTTTTCTCTAACTTCCTGAGGTGAATACGTACATCAGTATATCCAAATTTTCTTCTTTTCTAATATAAGACTACATTACCCTTGAAATATGCAACTTTTAATCCTGCAACTTTGGGGGAGATCTTTTTATCGAGATATGTCATTCATACTATAGAATGCACAAATCTTAAATGAATGTTCACCAAGTGAACATACACATAACTACTACTCATATCAAAAAATAGAAATTTTCAGCAGCTTAGAAACTTCTTATTGTTTCTTCTCAAGCTGTTCTCTTCTAAAGGTAACCTATATTTAAACTTAGAGATTGGTTCTTCCTGATTTTAAAGTTTACTTAAATGGAACCAAACAAACTTTTGTTTTTTAGAATGGCTTCTTTTGCTTAACATTTGCTTTGTTACAACCAAATAGTTGTATGCATTGCATGTAGCAGAGTTTTTTCTCCCTGTAATAATATCTTTGTATCATGTGAATGTACCACAACACATTTACCTTTTCTACCACTGCTTGAGTTTTGGTTGTTTTGAGTTGGGAATTGTTATAAATAATGCTCTTATGCTATTCTTTTATGTTTGTGAGCGTATTTTGTACATTTTGGGGTTTATACATTGAAATGAAATTATTGAGTCACGGATACGAATATGTTCAGCTTTAATAAAAACTGCACTTTCCAAAGTGCATGTTTTAATTATCACTCCTCCCAGCACTGTATTAGAGTTGCAGCTACTGTTTCATCACTTGATTTTTTTCAATTTGAAAAATTTACCATTCTGGTGGTTTTGTGTTGTATATCATGTTATGTGCCATTGAGCAGGAGTTATTGGGAGTTTTTTAAAAAATTAGATAAAAATTATATAACATAACATTTACCATTTTAACCATTTTAAAGCCCACACACAGGTCATTAGATTTTAGCAAATTCATGATGTGCGACATTCACCACTGTCTAATTCCAGAATAATTTTACCACCCCTATCCAATGAAAACCTCTAATCTGATTTCTGTCTTTATGGATTTTTCCTTTCTTCAACACTTTACATGTGTAGGACTATACATGTCTTTCTTGTTTGGTTTATTTCACTTTGCATAATGTTTTCAAGATTCATCCATGTCATATCACGTATCAGTATTTCATTGCCTTTCATGACTGCATAACATTTCATTTTATGAATATACCCCATTTTATTTATCTGTTCATCTGTTGATGGACATTTGTGTTATTTCCACTTTTTGCCTATTATGAATAATGCTGCTATTATATACTCATATATATACACTCATACAACATATACATATAAGTTTTTGTTTGAACACAGCTCTCTTGGTTATATATTCAAGAGTTTATATATTCAAGAATTGCTGGGTCTTATGTTAACTCTATGTCTAACTTTTTGAGAAACTGTCAAGACTAATTTTCTAAGTGGCTGAACCATTTTCATTTCTACCAGCAATGTATGAGAGTTCCAATTTCTCCATATCCTTGCCAACACTTGTAATTTTCCTTTTAAAAAATTATGGCCACTTTATTCACAACCACTAGGTGGGCGTGAAGTGGCATCTTACCATAGTTTTGATTTCAAATAAATGACTTAAATGTCTGTTTAAGTCCTTTGCCCATATGCTATTTTTTTGTCTTTTTGTTGTTGATTTGTAAGAGTTGTTTACATGTTTTGGATATGTTCTTCATTAGCTATATTATTTGCAAATATTTTTTCTCATTCTGTGTGTTGTCTATTCACTTTCTTGATAGTATCCTTTGATGCAAAAGTTTTTAATTTTGATAAAGTCCAATTTATCTATTTTTTCGTTTGTTCCCTGTGCTTTTGATGTTATATCTAAGAATTCATTGCCAAAGATTTACTACTATGCCTTCTTCAAAGAGTATTATAGTTTTAGCTCTTCTATTTGGATTTTTATCCATTTTGAGTTAATTTTTGTATAGTATATGAAGCAAGGGTCCAAATTCATTCATTTGCATGTGGTTATTCAATTTTCCTAGCATTATTTGTTGAAGAGACTATTCTTTTCCCATTAAATGAACTTGGCATCTTGTCAAAAATCAGTGGACCATAGATGTATGGGTTTATTTCTATTTAAAATCTATTGCAATAACCTATCTGTCTATCCTTATATCAGTGCCATATTCTTTGTGATTACTGTAGCTTTAATCAAAGTTTTAAAATTGAGAAATGGGAGTCCTCTACCTTGGTTGTTTTTTCAAGATTGTTTTGGTTATGCAGGGGTCCCTTGAAATTATATATTAGAATTTTAGAATTGGCTTGTCCACTTTTGTGAAAGAGATGGTTGAAATTTTGATAGAGATCGCATCGAATATGTGGATCAATTTGAAGAGTATTACCATATGAAAAATATTGATAAACACAAGATATCTCAATTTATTGATAAACACAAGATATCTCAATTGATAAACACAAGATATCTCAATTTATTTAGGTCTTTTCAAAGTTCTTGAAAAGATGTTTTATAGTTTTTAGTGTACAAGTATTTCACCTTGATTAAATTATTTCTAAGGTTTTTTTTTGTTCTTTTTGATGCTCTTCTAAATGAAATTGTTTTCTTGATTTTATTTTCAAATTGTTTATTGCTAGTATATTGAAATATAATTGATATTTATATGTTGACTTTGTATCCTGCAACTTTGATGAAATAATTTATAAGTAACATTTTCGTTGTGGATTCTTTAGGATTTCCTATGTGTAAGATCATGTCATTTATGAACAGAGATTGTTTTGAGTTCTCTTTTCCAATTTGGATGGTTTTTGTTTCTTTTCCTTACCAAATTTCCCTGGCTAGAAATTTCAGCATAGTGTTGAACGGAAGTGGTGGGAGCAGACATCTTTGTCTCATTTCTGATCTTAAGGGAGAAATTATCAAGTCTTTCACCATTAAGTATGATGTTAGTTTTGGGGCCTTTCATAGATGCCTTTTGTCAGGCTTAGTGAGATTCCTTTTACTTCTAGTTTTCTGAGTACTTATTTTTATTATGAAGGGGTATTGGATTTTGTCAAATACTTTTTCTTTATCAATTGAAATATTCATGCTCCTCCCCTTTATTCTATTAATATATATTACATTCATTGACTTTTAGATGTTAAACCACCTTGCATTCCTGGATAAATCCCACTTGCTCATGGTGCATAATCTTTTTAACATGCTGCTGGCTTCAGTTGATTAGTATTTTGTTGAAGATATTTGAAATTATATTCATAAGGGATGTTGGTCTGTTTGTTGTTGTTGTTGGGATGTCTTTGTCTGGCTTACAGAATAACTTAGAAATTATTCTTTCCTCTTCTATTTTTTTGGAGAGTTTGAAAAGGATTAGTTTTAATTCTTCTTTAAACTTTTGATAGAATTCACCAGTGAAGAAGTCTGGATTTGAGATTTTCTTGTTGGAAGGTTTTTTGTTTGTTTATTTTAATGGGTTTAATTTCTTGTTATTGGTCTATTCAGAATGTCTGTTTCTTCTTGAGTAAGTTTTGAGTCAAGTAGTTTGTGGCTTTCCAGGAACTTATGCATTTCATTTAGGTTATCTAATTTGTTGGTATGTAAATTTTTCATAGCATTCTCTTACGGTCCTTTTTATTTCAGTAAGGTTGATAGTAATGTCTTCACTTTAAAACATTTTTGATTTTAGTAATTTGAGTCTTTTCTTTTTTTTTTTCTTAGTCAGTCTAGCTAAGAGGTTTGCTGATTTTGTTGATCATTTCAAAGGACCACTTTTGGTTTCATTGATTTTCTCTATTGTTTATTTATTTTTTATTTAATTTATTGCCACTCTAATTTTTAGTATTTCTTACCTTTTGCTTGTTTTGGGTTTAGTTTTTTCTTCTTTTCTAGTTACTTAAGTTGGAGGTTAAGTTGTTTATTTGAGATTTGTCTTCATTTTTAATGTAGGTATTTATAACTAAATTTCCTTATAATATGTTGTGTTTTTGTTTTAATTCATCTCAAAGCATTTTGTAACTTCCCTTTGATGTATTCTTTGGTGTATTCATTGGTTGTTTAAGAGTATATTATTTATTTTTCACATTTGTAAATTTTCAGATTTCTTTCTTTTATTGATTTCTAATTTCATCCTATTATGGCTGGAAAATATACTTTGTATTATTACGATGTTTTTATATTTATTTACTCTTGTTTGGTCTAATATTTAGGTCATCTTGGAGAATGTTCCATGTACACTTGTGAAGAATGTGTATTCTTCTCTTGTTGGATGGAGTGTTCTATTGATGTCTATTACGTCTAAGTGATTCAAAGTGTTGTTTAGGTCTTCTGTTTCCTTGCTTATCTTTTTTCTAGTTATAGTCATTATTAAAAGTGGGCTGTTGAAATATCCCACTATTATTGTTGGGCTATTTTTTCTTCACTTCTGTTTTTGCCTCATATATTTTGGGATTCTGTGGTTAGGTGAATATATGTTTATAAATGCTATATATTCTTGATGAATTATCTCTAATCATTATAAAATGTCCTTTATCTCATGTAATAACTTTATCTTTAGGACTGTTTTTCTGACATTTAGTATAATGACTCCAGTTCTCTTTTGGTTACTGTTTGCCTGGAATGTATTTTCCTTTCACTTCCAACCTATTTGTGTCTTTGGCTCTAAAGTGACTCTCTTGTAGACAGTATATAGTTGGAGCATGTTTTCTTATACTCATTTTGCCAATCTCTGTCTTTTAATTAAAGAGTTTAATTCATTTACATTCAATGTAAATAATAATAAAGAAAGACTTTTTAACATTTTGCTAGTTGTTTTTTACACAGCTCATATAATTTTTAAATTAAATTTATTGGGGTGACATTGGTTAATAAAATGATACAGATTTCAAGTGCACAATTCAATAATATGTCATATGTATATTGTATTATGTGTTTACCACCCAAAGTTAAATTTCCTTCTGTCATCCTATATTTGACCCCCTTTACCATCATCTACCTCCCCACTACTTTCTTTCCCTCTGGTAACCACTAAACTGTTGTCTGTGTCCGTGAGTCTCTGTTTGTCTTGTTTGTTTGTTGCTTTCAGTTTTATATCCCACATATGAATGAAATCATAGGGTTCTCAACTTGTTGTCTGACTTATTTTTCCTAGCATGATAATCTCAAGATCCATCCATGTCGTAAATGGCAGTATTTCATCTTTTCTTATAGCTGGATAATATTCCATTGTAAGTATGTACATATATATGTATGTATGTATGTATGTATATATATATATCTCACATCTATGTCTATATCTATATCTATATCACATGTATGTATGTGTATCACATCTTCTTTAGCCAATCATTTATCAAAGGACACTTTTGTTTATTCCACCTCGGCCACTGTGAATATGACATCAGGGTTCATATATCTTTATGAATAAATGTTTCCAAATTTGGAGGGTAGATATCCAGAAGAGGGATTGCTAGGTCATATGGTAATTCCATTTTAAATTTTCTAAGGAAACTCCATACTGTTTTCCATGGTGGCTGTACCAATTTACATTCCTACCAGCAGTGTATGAGAGTTCCTTTTCCTCTACAACCTCTTCAACACTTGTCATTATTTTCCTGTTGATGATAACCATTCTAACAGGTGTGAGGTGGTATCTCATTGTGGTTTTGATTTGCATTTCCCTAGTAACTAGTGAAGTTGAGCATCTTTTTATATGGCTATTGGCCATTCGTATGTTTTTTTTTTCAGGTCCTCTTCAGCTCATTTTTAAATTGGATTTTTTTTTTCTCGTTGAGTTGTCTGAGTTCTTTATATATATTAGCCCCTTATCAGAGGCATTATTTGCAAATATTTTCTTTCATTCAGTTGGTGCCCTCTCAACATCTCATATAATTTTTGTTTTCCATTTCTTCTGTTACTGTTTTCTTTGTGTTAGGTAGATATTTTGTACCTTTTTTTCTCTTTTATTTCTTTTACAAAATATTTTTTAGTTATTTTCTTAGCATTTTCCCTGGAGATTACAATTGACATCTTAACTTATAAGAATCTAGTTGAATTAATACCAACTTAGTTTTGATACTGTACAAAATTATTTTGCTCCTACATAGCTGCATTCTCCCTCACTTATATTGTTATTGTTACAAATTATATTTTTAAGTGGTACATAATAATCATAGATTTATAGATATTGCTTTCTGTAATTTTCTTTACATGATATAGAACAAAAAGAGGAAACTAAACTACGATAACATAGAATTTTATATTTAAGTATGTAGTTAGTTTTACAAATGTTCTTTGTGTCTTTCTGTGAATTCGAGTTACTGTCCAATGGTTTTTCCTGAAACACTTCTTTAGTATTTCTTGTAGGACAAGTCTACTAGCAACCAACTCTCTGTTTTTGTTCGAGAATATCTTAACTTCTTCTTCATTTTTGAGAGATATAGAATATAAAATTTATATATATTTATATAGGATATATTGCCATATTATAATTCTTAATTGACAGTGTTTTTCAGCACTTTGAATATATTATCCACTGTTTCCTAGCATCCATGGTTTATGGTGAGAAATCAGCTGTTAATTTATTGAAGATCCTTTGCATGTGGTAAATCAGATGTTTTGCTGCTTTCGAGATGCTTTGTCTTTGTCTTTCAACTGTTTGATTAATTTTTTTTATCAGCATGGATATTTTTGAATTTATTCTATGTGAAGTTCATTGGGTTTCTTGGATGCATAGATCCACATTAAATTTGGAAAGTTTTTTGGCCATCATATCTTCAAATATTCATTACTCACTTTTTTTCTCTCTCTCTTCTCCTTCTGAGACTCCTGTCATACATGTGTTGGTATATTTGATAGTGTTCCACAGGTCTCTTAGGCTACGTTTATTTTTCTTCATTCTTTTTTTTTTTTTTTTTTTTTTTGCTTCTCAGCTGGATAATTTCAATTAATCTATCTTAATGTTCACGAATTCTTTCTTCTGTTTGCTCAATTCTGTTGTTGAAGCCTTCTAGTGAATTTTTCATTTCAGGTGCTACATTCTTCAACTTCAGAATTTATTCAGTTCCTCTTTATGATTTCTATCCCTTTATAACATTCCCTATTTGGTGAAACATAATTCTCATGGTTTCCTTTAGTTCTTTGTATATGATTTCCTTCAGCTTTTTTGTGTATATTTTAAATAGCTTAATAAAATTTCTATCTGATAAGTTCAGTGTTTGAATCTTCTCAGAGACAGTTTACATTAATTTATTTTTTTGGTGCATGTATGAGTCATAATTTCTTTGTATGCATCATAAATTGTTAAAAAACTAGATATTTTGTGTATCAAAATGTGACAGAACTTGAAATCAAAATCTCTCCTCTACTAAGGTTTGTTGTTGCTGCTTGTTGTAATGGTTGTTGTTCATTTAGTGATTTTTCTGAACTAATTTTTTAAAGTAGTATTCTTAGTGTTTTTAATAATTTTTTATTTTTCAATTACAGTTGACATACAATATTATATTAGTATCAGGTGGACAATATAGTGATTAGACACTTATATAACTTACAAACTGAGCACCCTGATAAATCTAGTACCTGACACCATAGTTATTAAAATATTATTAATTATATTCCTTATGCTATACTTGACAACCCCATAACTATTTTCGAACTACCAATTTGTATTTCTTAATCCTTTTTCCTTTTTTACCCATCCACCCAACCCCTCCCATCTGGCAACCATGAAAATGTTCTCTGTATCTATGAGTTTGTTTCTGTTTTGTTTGTTCATTTACTTTGTTCTTTAGATTCCACTTGTAAGTGAAATCATATGGCATTTGTATTTATCTGTCTGACTTACGCCACTCAGCACAATACCCTCTAGGTCCATCCATGTTGTTGCATGGATGGCAATATTTTATTCTTTTTTATGGCTGGGTAACATTTCATTGTACATATGTATCATCTCTTCTTTATCCATTCATCCATTGATGGTTACCCAGATTGCTTCCATATCTTCACTATTATAACCAGTGCTGCAATGAACATATAAATTCTTATGTCACTTTGAAGTAGTGTTTTGAGTTTGTTCAAATAAATTCCCAGAAGTGGGATTAGTGGGTCCTTCTTTGTCTTGTTATAGCCTTTGTTTTAAAGTCTATTTTGTTTGGTATAAGTATTGCTACCCCAGATTTTTTTTTGTTTGTTTCCATTTTCATGAAATATCTTTTTCCATCCTTTTACTTTTAGTTTGTGTGTGTCTTTCAATCTAAAGTGATTCTCTTGTAGGCAGCATATGTAAGGGTCTTGTTTTCTTATCCATTCAGCCACCCTATCTTCCGATTGGAGTATTTAATCCATTTACATTTAAACTAATTGTTGATAGATATATTATTTTATTTTTCATATTTTTTTTAATCTTTTTTTCTTCTTAAAGAAGTCCCACAAGCATTTCTTGTAATACTGGTTTGGTGGTGATGAAATCCTTTAGCTTTTTGTCTGGGATGTGCTCTTTATCTGTTCTTAGATTCTAAATGATAGCTTTGCTGGGTAAAGTGATCTTGGTTGTAGGTCCTTGCTTTTCCTTACTTTGAGTATTTTGTGCTAATCTCTTCTGGCCTGAAAAGTTTCTGTTGAGAAATCAACTGACAGTCTTAAGGGAGCTCCCTTGTAGATAACTAATTGATTTTCTTTTGCTGCTTTTAAGATCCTCTGTTTGGTTTTAACTTTTGGCATTTTAATTATGATGTGTTTTGATGTGGGTCCCTTTGGGTTCACCTGTTTTGGGACTCCCTGTGCTTTCTGGGATTGTATGTCTAGTTCATTCACTAGGTAAGGGAAGTTTCCTGCCATTATTTCTTGAATAGGTTCTCAATCCCTTGTTCTCTCTCCTTCTCCTTCTGGTTCTTCAATGATGCAAATGTTGGTACACTTGATATTGTCCCAGAAATCTCTTAAACTATCTTCAGTTTTTGGATTCTTTTTTCTTGTTGCTGTTCTGATTGGTTTTTCTGCTACCTGATCTTCTAAATTGTTTATTTGATCCTCTGCTTTCATCTAATCTACTATTGATTCCCTCTAAAGTATTCTTTGTTTCTGTAATTGTAGTCTTCATTTATTACTGGTTCTTTTGTATGTTCTCTATCTTCATTTTTATGTTTTCTATCTCTTTGAAAACCAAGAGTTTATCTAGTCTTCCTCTAAGTTCATCGAGCATCTTTATAATCAGTGTTTTGAAGTCTGCATCTGGTAGCTTGCTTATCTCCATTCTGTTTAGTTGTTTTTCTAGAGCTTTGTTCTGTACTTTCATTTAGAACATGTTTTTTCATCTCCTCATTTCCCCGTGTTTGTTTTCATGTATTAGACAGGGCCAGTATGTTTCCAAGTCTTAGTAGAGTGACCTTGTATAGTAGGTGTCTTGTGGGGCCCAGTGGCGCAGCCTCCTCTGGTCACTTAAACTAGGTGCTCCAGGGGTGTCCCTTGTATGGGTTGGGTGTGCCCTCCTGTTATAGTTAAGCCTTGGGGGGGGTGCTGTTTGCATGTCAGTGGAAGGGATTGAACCTCAGGCTGAGTGTGTTGTCCTTAGATCCAGTCCTAGATGGTGCTTTACCTTGGTCTGAAGCTGGCCACCAGGCATGCTAACCCTTGGGCCTCTTAGGAGGGCTCCAGGTGAAGCCTTTGCCCTGCACGGGGCCACCAAGAGTCATTGAGCAATCTGCAGATGGCTGCCACCTGCACTGGGCTTGGAGGTGCCTTGAAAGGACAATCCATGAACTGAGACTGGCTGCTGGTCTAGTGCCAGGCTTGGGACTACTATTCAGCAAGAGATATGGGGCTTGCCGAGACAAGATGCTGCTTGTCTGGGTTTTGCAAACCTTTGAAAAATTTTAGGAAAGTTTGAAGTATGAGTCAAGACAGGCTATTTGTGTGGAAAAGCCACTGGATGTGGCTTGGCTTGGCCTGCTATTTGAGTGGAATGGGGTCTCAGGGAAGCACCAGGGTGGGTTAGCCAGGTTAATGGAGACTCGGATATGATGGTTGCTTGTGTGTGGAGCCGGGAGGAAGGAGGACTTAACAAAGAAAAAATAGATCCTGCCAGCACTTCTGTCTGGGAGGAAGCTGCCCCTTCATCCCTGAATCCAGGCAATTCGGTTCCTCCCTGTATGTCTCTGGGGCCTGTCAATCTGCTCCCCCAGTTCTGGAGCTCAGAGCAAGTGGGTCTGTCAGCAAGCAAGTCTGCTCTCAGGCCCTTAAGAGAAATGTCTGTGACTCTGGCTGCCCTCTGTCTCACTCAGCCACAATCTCTGCTGGTTTCCACAGCCAGAAGTTGTAGGAACTTCTCTTCCTGGCATTGGAATCCTGAGCCCATTGTGGGAATAGGACCCTTGCTCCTCTAGGAGGAACTCCACAGCTGAGATACCCTCCTGATTTTAACTGCTACATGTGAGTGTGGGACTGGGGTCATTCCTCATCTCTGTTCCTCCTACCAGTCTTGATGTGGCCTCTGGTGTATATTCCCAGTTGTAGGACTTTTGTTTAGCTATACTTCAGGTGACTTTCAATGATGGTTGTTCTGCAGTTTAGTTGTAATTTTGATATAGTCATGAGAGGAGGCAAGCACAGCATTTATCTACTCTGCCATCTTGACTCGAAACCCAGGAGTTTTGAATTTTAAGTGTGAAGGGAAGCCATTGGAGTTATTAAGAAGAAAGCACGAGATTTAATTACTATCTTAAAAGGTCCAAATTCTATACCTGTAGGATGTAGAAGGTTAGGGTAGACCATTTTCCTTCCATAACAATTATGGATAAAAGGACAAATTTAAAATTCATATTTTAAGGGCATCAAAGAGCTATGGAATGTATAGAGTAAAATTTCAGGAAACTAAATTCTTGTGAGTGAAGGCTCCATCTTAGGTAAGCAAAAATCAGCATTTTTTTCTGCTCTCTGAGGAATTTTGCCAAATGATGGAACAGGTGGATAAAGGATTGGACCTGTGACAGAGTGACTATTCTGGGGAAAGAAAAACTAGCAAAGTTTTTTGAGGCCAAATGGGCCGGTGTGACAGATTGAAAGCTGGAGTGCCTCCAAATGTACAGCTAAAAATATAATATCTGAAATTAAGAATTATTTTTGCTGACATAATAACACCCTAGATGCACAAGAAAATATCAGTAAATTCTAAACCAATTTAATAGAAATTATTATAACTGAAGCACAGAAAAACATAACACAGAGCACTATCGGTCAAATTGTCTAAGTTAGTTATAATTGCCATCCTACACACAGAGGAGAGTCAGGAGAGAATAGATGCATTATTTGAAGAGATAACGGCTGGCAAATTTCCTTAAATCCTGAAGAAACATTAATCCATGGATTCAAGAAGCTTGGAAAAGTCCAGAGAGAATACTTTTAAAGCAGGTCAGGATTCTCCAGAGAAACTATAGATATAGAGATAGAGAAACTGACAGAGAAAAAAATCAGATTGATAGATTTATTTATTTTAAGGATTGGCTCATGTGATTGTAGGAGCTGGCAAGTTTGAAATTTGTAGGGCAGGCTGGCAGTCTGAAAATTTGAGGAAAACTTGATGTTGCCATCTTGAGTCTGAAATCCATAGGGCAGGCCAGGCATCTGGAAACTCAGGCTGGATTTCTATGTTACAGTCTTGAGGCAGAATTCCTTATTTTCCAAGAAACCTTGGTTTTTGCTTTTAAGGCCTTCGACTGATTATATGAGACCCACCCACATTATAAATGGCAATCTCCTTTATGTAAAGTCTACTGGTTGTAAATGTTAATCACATCTATAAAATATCTTCAGAGTAACAACTAGACTAGTGTTTCACCAAACAACTGGGCACCAAGGCCTCATCAAGTTCGTTCATAAAATTTACCATTAGCCATAGAGAAAAGACACCTGAACTTCAAAGGAACAACAACAACAAAAGACTACCTTCTTTTTTCCCCAGCTTTATTTCATTTATCAAACAAGAGTACACACTCTACTATGTTCAAGAAGTACTATAAAATGAGTAAATAGAATAAAGTGCTATTAGCATAGCGATAGACACTAGATCAATAGAGCAGAATATAAAGTACAGCAGTAGAACCACGAATATAAGGTCAATTGATCTTTAACAAAGGCATCGTGCATTTCAGTGGGGGAAAATAAGTTATTTTCAATAAATGGTGCTGGAACAATTGGACATATAGGTAACAACAAAATGAAACTTGCCCTCTGCCTCAAACAAAGATTAATTTATATTAGTGTAAGCTAAAACTGTAAAATCTTCTACAATAAAACACAGAATAGTATTTTCATGACCTAGAGTAGACAAAGGTTAAATAAGACACACATACCATAAAGAACAATAAATTTTACTTCATCAGAATTAAAAGTTCACCTTATCAAAAGATACCATTATTAAAATAAAAAGGCAAATTGACCATATTTGACATATAATTCAATTAAAAATGGACAAAATACTTGAGCAGATACTTGGCAGAAATGCAAAATAGTACAACTAGTTGAGAACACTGACAAATTCTACCCAAGTTATACCTACTTTTCCTATGACCCAGTAATTTCATTCTAGATCTAAAACCAGGAGAAATGAATATATATCTTCATAAAAAGATTTACATACGAAGATTTATAGCAGTTTAATTCATAATGGTCAAAAACTGTGAACAACCCAAATGTCCACCAATTGACAAATTGGATAAATAAATGTGGCATATTCATTCAATGGAATGCTACACAGCAATAAAAACGAACTGCTGGTGGGCACATGTAACAAAATAAATGAATCTCACAGATAATATTATGAGTAAAAGAAGCCAGACACAAAATAGTACATATTGTGATTCCATCAAGTTCAAGAACAAAGAAAACAAATTGATGTTCATAGCAGTCTGCACAGCAGTTAATTCTTGGGGTGTTGTGGACTAGGAAAGTGCATTAGTGAAGCTTACAGCATGCAGGAAGTGGAATATATCTTGATCTGGGTGCTTACTTGGGTGTAAATACAACTAGAAAAAAAATCTAGCTGTACACTTAAGATGAATACATTTTATGCACTTTGCCACATGTGTGTTATCCTTCAGTCAAAAAAAGTAAAAATACAAGGATCACTGTGACTTCTGTGTGAAGAATAAAATGCAGGATGGGAAGGACTCCCAAGTTTTGACACCAGTGAGGAAGCTGTTGAAATCTTCCATTGATGAGAGTGGCTCAGACTAGCAGAGTATGCAGTGCATAGAGTAGTAATTTTAGAATACTTTACAAGCTGGAAATGACAGGAATGACTTCTGACTAAACATGGCATGTTGAACACAAATAACAATAAAGGAATATTGTAAAAGGCATAAACCCATAATGACAAAGAGAATCAAAAAGGACAAGAATATCTGTAAAATTGAGGGAGCTGGAGAACTGAGACATGAGTTATGGTTGTTTAAGCACTCTGGACGAAGCCGATGTGTGAGCCCACAAAGCAGGAGGTCAGAAAGAAGAAAAGTGTCTTTGAGAGGCTCAGGAATTACAGAGCCCAAATTCAGCTCCAAGGCTGAATATGGAGCAGGCATGGGGAAACGGTGGTAGAAACTGGAACAGACTCCTTCTTCAGATCACCTGCCCCATCCGACAGAGTCAGAATAGTTTTTACCCCACTTAGAGAGAAGTCTAAAGTTTGCCTTCCTGGGGAGGCTAAGCCAGCCTGGATCAGGCATTGGAAACAGAGGTCAGCTAAGCTTAGGGGGAGGCAGAAGTATCAGGGAATAAGTGACTTGCTGTAACAATCCGTGAGTTCCCAAGTATTCTTCCCTCCCCTCTACACTCCTTCAAGGATACTGGGAACAGGTTTGTATCTCCTGGTGGCAGACTGGAGTATCACTTTCTGGGAAAACCAGCCGATCCAGGAAAAACACCTATAAGCACTGACATTTAGAGGTCTGCCACAGACAGACAAATACCTGCCTGATAAAACCACAGTAAAGCCCATCACTTAGTAACTTCTTAGCATATACATAAAACTTTCCAGGCAACATTTTATGCTTCTAAAATATGGAAAAATAGTAATTTATGAAAATCCCTAATATATATAGCATAGAGTCCTAAACAAACATATTCAAAGGAAGCAGAGGAGGAAGTGAAAGAGCAAATGAATATGAGAATATATGATGCAATGGGCAGGAAACGATATATTTTTTTCTATTTTATTTCATGATTTTTTTTAATTTTTATTTTTCAATTAGATTTGACATTCAATATTATTTTATATTAGTTTCAGGTGTACAGCATAGTGCTTAGACATTTATATAATCCACCAAGTGATCCCTCCCTGATCAGTCTAGTACCCACATTATACATGGTTATTACAATATTATTGACTATATTCCCTGTGCTGTACTTTACATCCCTGTGACTATTTTGTAACTACCAATCTGTACTTCTTAACCCTTTCACCTAGAAAAGGATACTTTTTAAAAGAACAATATATTCTCCTCAGAGAGGAAGAACTGATATTTAATAATAAAGAATAAAGAATAGGAGGCCATACAATGGAACACTTAGAAAACAAGAAAGACCTCATTGAAATGAAAGATATGATAGCTGAAATAAAAATTTCAAGAGAAATTTTTGGAAAATGGAATTAAAAATATCTCCCAGAAAATGGAACAAGAAAGGGAAGGGGAAGGAAAAAGCTAAGAACATTAGGAGATCATCCCAGGAGCAACAGGAAGTTCAAAAGAGAAGAGAGAGAAACACAGGAAATTATCAAAGAAACAACACAAGGAAGTTATTCAGATATGAAGGATATAAATTACTAGCTACTTAGGGAGAAACAAAACCAAGGACAAGGCTAAATATATGAGTTAAAATGTCTGGTAGAATGAAGTTAATGTAAAAATCTTGGTCCTAATCCCAGCGTTACCATTCATTCTCAACAAGTTTTGATGTTTCCATTTATTAAATATAGTTAATAGTGCCTACAAGCAAAACTTTTTTGTCAAGCCTTTGGTGATATTTATTAAGAGTCTTCAAAATGTGCAGATACTTCCACCAGAAATTTTCTTCTAGGAGTCTATGTTTGTTAGAAAGCTCTTGGATACAAGTAACAAAACTGTGTCTCAAACCAGCTTAAACAAAAAGGAAATCTTTTCTGTCACAGAATAAGAATCTTGCTCCCAGCAGAACACATCAGGGATATGACTCTGTTCTCATGCATTTTCTGGATTATGCCATTAACTCTGGGTTGGCCTGGGTCCTGATCTACTGTCACTTTGTGTTATTTTTATTTGCAGCTAAGCCTGATCATAACTAGTACTGATCCTAACTATTAGATGGCCTAGGAGTCTGATCCCAGGGTTTGAATTCTATACTTGCTAGACAAGGGATGTAATAATTGATGACTCACCGGACATGGGCTCTCCCCAGTGAGACTTGTATCGTATACAAAGCTGGGATCTTTCCAGCTAAACTTCAAAAGCAGTCATAATTTTGAAGACTTAAAGGACACTTCATTATCACTCCCCCACGCAATAGGTGGATGGGGAGGAGATGGCCCAGGGATATCATATACTATAAAATGAAAGGAGAGCTGAGATCTAAACCTTGGAGTCCACGAATACTTCGAAGTGTAAACAAAATAGATCCCATGGAGGACACTGGTATTGGGTGGCTGGAGAGAACAGACAGGTGAAAGTGTCTATAATTTATTTTTATTGTTATTCTCTCTTTATAGAGGGGAGTAAGAGATACTTGACCCCCTTCCATTCTTCAGTAATTTAAAGTTCTCTTTTGAAAACAATTTATTTAAGTTGTTTTAAAAAGTGAGTTAACTTAAAGAGATACTACATACATAATAGTTCAGATGGAAATAGTGGCCATTTAGACAAGACTGTTCAGCCCCATTATAATGTCTACATAAATCTGGCAAACAACAAGCATTCATACCCAAATAAAATCATGGGCCCAGAATAGAAATAAAACAAAATCATAACAACAAAACACTCTCTGCCCCACACCCACAGTGTGTAAACACATATGTACTGCAGAAGTCAGAAAGTAGGCATATTCTGTTAAAAAACTTTCTTGATATTTTTCTTGACTAGCAGCCTTGTACTGTGGGGCTACAGGGGCACAGAGCAAGGGAAAATGAAGGCCTTGAAATGGCAGAAGACAAACCGGAAGGTGAGGAGTGACTAAGAGTACAGGCTGGGATGTCCTTCAGCGGGTAGGTCTCATAGGTGTTGAATCGCTGAGCTGGAGTCTTTGGTTAGTGTAAGCTGCCCCTTTGCTGAAGAGTCCTTTGTTATGTCCTTGTCTGGTAAGCCAGGCCTTAAGAGCTTGGAGTGACAAGAAAATAATGTAGACCCTATAATATAGACAGTATATATAAAATAATATAGACAATGTATAAAATAATATAGGCTGTGCTTATAGTGATGTCAGCAAAAATAAAAACCAGTGCTAGCTGAGAAAATTTCCTGGCCTCCTGCCTTTTGTCATTTTCCTTGGCATCCCTGGTTTGTGGGCGTAAGAGGGTAGAAGTGATTTTGGGCTGTAAGAGAAAGGGGGAAAGTTGGAAGCTGGTGGGGCTGGAGCCTCTGAGCGAAAGCCTCCAACTCCAAGCTTCAGTTCATTATCTGATGAAGGGAGTGGGGGTTAGGGAAGAGAAGGGAGCAGGCAGCTGCTGGGCGTTGGCCGTTTCCAAACTTGAAGCTGAATTGATACTAACATTCTTAAGGAGAAGAATGCAAGCAAAGCAATAAATGACACAGGCAGATGTGCTGCCAACCTCTCAAAGTTGCGTTTACGCTCTTTGGAGGCACAGATGTCTGTGGAGGAGGCTGAGGGGCCACTGTCCAGACTTAGGATCCCCTTCCTAGCAGGCCTCCATGCCCCAGCCAGCTAGGGATTCCCAGACTCTTCAAAATCCAGGTAGGACCCAGGAAAAACAAAGTCCTTCCTCCGCTTCTGCTCCCGATTGGCTAGGAAGCCAAGGGAGCATAGCCTAGGAATTCTCTGTCATCCCAATGATGCTGACCCTGCTCCATCCCTCTGTTTTTCTTTATCAGTTGGCTGACAGTTGGTTGGGAACATCTTACTTTCTCGATTTGGCTGGTCCCATTTTTTTGATTCTCTTCTTCTAATTGGCAGGAAGTTGGAAGAAGTTTTGACTAAAGAAGTCTCATTACCTGCATTCCTCCTCCCCAACACACACACCACCTACATGGAATTTCAGCTCCTGGACTGAACGACTGGATCAAGAGGCCTGTACCCCTCATCCTTGGCTTTTGAACCCCATTCTTAACCTTGGCATACTCCTACATCTCAGAGTACCTTTCAAACTCTCTGATTTTGTCAAACTTCCCTTGCAGGGTGGGAAGTAGGGG
>NW_024352839.1:965863-995277 GCF_902729225.1 Pteropus medius
TGCCCTAAACATAAAATGCAGCTCTTGAGGTCTCTTAGTTTGTATTTTAAAAAATCCACGTGAGTTTTGCCTTCAACTCCTCCATCCATGCCTTCGTTCAGCAAATAGTGAACCACAGGCTGTGTGTGCATCAGGCTCTGCACTGGGCACTGGGGGGCACTCAAAACACAGGGCCCTACTGAGTCTGCTGTCCTTCAGGAAGCTCCCTTTTTCTTTGCTCCTGAGGCACACTCCAGTTCCCCTTTCCTGGTTCTCCTCACACCTCTCAGTGTGTTCCTCTTTAACAGGGTGGCTCCAAGTGCTGTGTCCTGGCCCTGCCTTCCCCTCCTTGCTCTTCTCCCCACCCTTGACAGAGGCTGTCTCACCTCTAGTAGCTTCACTTCAGCTTTCTGTCCTGACAAGACCCTCATCTCAGTTTCTGATTCCAGCCTTTCGTATAAGCTCCAAGACCCAGTCGTCCCACAGTCTTCTGGTCCTCTTCCCTATAAGTCCCCTGGTTCCTATACTGGCTCCAGCACTTCCTCAATCCCACCTCTCTTCCTAGCTTCCATCTCAGAGGAGGCCTCACTACCCCTAGGCCAGAGCCCTGGGCCTCAACTGGATACCTCCTTCCTCACCCCATGTCCCCAGGAGACCTCCTGAGCATACCTCCTCCCATCCCAAGGCCCCTTACCCAACTTCCTCCCTAGGCTTCTAATGTTAGTCTCTCTGATCCACCCTCCATGTGGCAGCCAGGGGCATCTTAAAGCTCAGTCCTGACCATGCCCCTTTCCTGATCAAATCTTAGATGTCTTTAATTGTTCTTCGACTAAACCTTAACCCTTCGCCCTGGCCTACAAGACCTCACATGAACCTCTGTCCTCAACTTTTGCCACCCTCCTCTCACTAACCTCACTCCAGCCTCTTGACCTTCCTCCTTGCTAACCCTGACACAATTTACTCTGTTTGAATACTGTTTGTTCCTTCTTCATCTAGATCATTCCTGTTGTCTCATCTTTAAAGCCCCAGCTTTTTCCTCAGAGACCCTTCTCCAATACCACAGTCTAATTCAAGGTTTTCCCCTCAGCCTCTCTCCTCAAGTACCCTGCTGTTTTTCTTTAACTTCTCACAATTTGCAATTAAATATTCATTTCTCTGATTGCTTACTAATACCCGCTCTTCCCCCTAGAGTGCAAGGGCTGTGGGCATGACCATGACTGTTTTGTTCACTGCAAATTCCAGTGCTCAACAAAAAGCTTGGTACATAGTAGATGCTCAACAAAATTTGGTAAATAATTAAATGGAGGATAGTTTTAATGTGAGGCCTGTTTGTTGAATGATGTCTGATGTGATCCACAGGTCTGAGAGAACTTTCCAGCCAGGCTGCCAGGGTTCCAGTCCTAGCTCTGCCATGCATTAGCTGTGTGACCTTGGGCAAGTCATTTAGCCTCCTTGTGCCTGAGTTTCTTCAGAGTAAAACAGGATTAAAACAGTACCTTCCTTGTAAGATTATGTGAAGATGAAACGAGCTCACACATATATGACATGAGTATAAACTGTTATCATGAGTTTCCTGTCATTGTGTCTGTGTGTATCTGTCCCCCTGTTCATGTTGGGGTTGTGTCTCTTTGGTGGACAAAGGACATTATCCCAAGGCAGGATCATGTGTCCATGTCAGTATTCATGGCCATGACAGCTGCGCATACTGTCGAATGTCCTAGGGACCCTGAGATTTATTCATTCAAGAAAAGTTTATTGAGTGCCTACTATTTGTCTTGCTAGGGATACGTCAGTTCAAAACAACAAAAACAAAAACAAAACCTCCCAAAACAAAACAAAAAAAATCATGCAAAAATCCCTTCCCTCATGGAACTCATATTCTACCGGGGATTCAGAAAATATACAAGAAACCCAATAAGAAAAAAACCTATAGGATGTTAGGGGGTGATAAGTGCTATGGGGGAGGGGAGAATGGAGAAAGTAATGGATATGGAGAGGGCTGGTGGGAAACTGGGTTACAAGTTCAACTAGGCTAGTCGAGGAGATCTTACTGGAAAGACGACATCTGTGCAAAGCCCTGATAGAGAAAGAGAGGGAGCCATGCAGATGTCTGGGGGAAGAACATTCCAGGGTGAGGAAATAGCACATGCAAAGGCCGGGAAGCAGCGGGCACAGCAGGGAGCCGGTGCGGCTGGAATTGGATAGGTCAGGTGGAAAATGGAAGGTGAGGTCAGAGAGGCAACAGGGCAGATCACCAGTGGCCTTTGGCACCAAAGCGAGGACTTTGCTTTTACCAGGAGTGAGGTACAGCCAGGGAGGTTCTGGGCCCAGAGGGCCCTGACCTGACTCAGGAGTTCAAAGGCTCCCTCTGGCTGCGTGTGGGGAGCAGACTGTAGGGGTGGGGACTAAAGCAGGAGACCAGGGTGGAGGCAGCTCTGATGTCCAGGAGGCAAAGGATGGAGGTTGTACTAGAGTGGGAACAGAGGAGAAGAGAGAGATGGTTGCATTCTGGATATAATCTTAAGATCCCAGATAAGGACAGCCTGGCAATTTCCTGAGGATGGCTGACCTTTCCACTTGTGGACAAAGGTGGGAGAAGAACAGAACGCAGGGAGACCTGGCTGTCAGACCTTGACCTACTACCTACTGCTACACTAGCTTGAAGAGGAGGGAGATGGTCCCTCCTGCCTAGCCCCTAGCTTTAATCTTCCTAGGGTCTGGAATGGGGGGAGGGGATATTGGCGTGGTGACCTGCTCAGGAGATTAAGGGCACTGCTGACTCCACTATCTTATCAGAGACCAAACACATACCAAAAGTCTGTCACAATGAGTTCTTTCACTCAGCAAACACTCCTTGAGGCCAGCCTGGGTCAGCCCTTGGCTGGGTAATGCAGGTCACAGCAGGGACTGAGACATCCTAGATTCTGTCCTCATGAGTCCAGGGGGGAGATGAAATGTCACCAAATATTGATATCCAGAGTGGTTAGGCTTGTGATGGAGGAATTAAGGGTCGGAGTGAAAAAGGCTGGGATGGGGAAACCTGGTTTCTGTGGGAGCTCAGGAGAAGTCCTGACTCAGCTTGGTGCGAGGTGAGTGTTTCAGGCAGAAGAAACTGCTTGTGCCAAGGTCTTGAAATGCTACTTTTAACAAACAGAAGACACAGAAAGGGGGAAGGGGCAGGTACTGAGTCCTAAAGCATGAAAGAGGAACAGGGTACACAAAAAGAAAGAAGGAAAGCCAGGGGTTTGATCTCATCAGGCTTTGTAGGGCACTGAGTCTCTAAGAGTGTGTGTGGTCATGATTCTAGGAGACTCGTTCAAGTTTCCCTTAAAACCCACTCAGTGTTCACCATCCATTTGATAGCTTATCCTCTGCCCTATCTTTCTCAGGAAAAAACCTTTTTCAGTCCTGACCATTCACTGTTCTCAAAAAATTCTCCAATGATCTGTGTTCCCAGGCTCAGAGAAATCTTGCAGTACTGTGCCGAAATAGACCATGTTACATCTTGCAACATTCTCGTGAGAAGCCAATGCTCCCAGGTCATGTCAGGAGTTGGCAGTCAGCTGGAATGGATCAGTCAACCCCAGCTCTGCTCAAGGGTGCCAAAGAAGGTGGCAATCTTGCCCCATCCCCCTCACCCAGCCTGCTTTACCCAGATCCTGCCTGTGGGCAATAGCCTGTGTCCACTCCCCGATACAACTTAGGATTGCTTTCTTGGGCACACAATGAAGAAATAAATGCACAAGACCCTCCTTCTTCAAAGACACAGAACTTGAGTAGCATCTGAAGGCTGTGTAATCAGGGAGGGTGGTCAAAATATTTAACTGCCAACATGGCTGGGTACCGACCAGTCAGAATGGACAAGGTTGTGGGGCTGGGATAAGGTCTGGCTGGGAGGGCAGCCGAAGGTGACAGGGTGTGGGAGGTGTAGGGGCTCAGGCAGTTAGCTGTGTTTCTATTACTTTAATCATCGGTACAGCTGAGTGCCAGCGAGGCTGTGATGGTGTTTGGGATAGAAAATAAAGAGATCATAGAATAGCCCTCTGGTCATTCCCTAAGCCTCTTGGTATCCCCAAATGTCTGTCATATTCTGGACTCAAAAATGAGGCCCATCCTGACAAGATGCTCAGTGGTCACACATCACGGTGTGTTCTGGCCAAAAGTGCATAATCTAAATCTCATCATGAGGAACCATTGGCAAACCCCAACTGAGGGGAATTCTACATAATAACTAATACTCTTCCAAAATGTCGAGGTCATGAAAGACAAGGAAAAACTGAGGAAATGTCGCAAATTGGAAGAGACTCAGAAGATGTGACAATGAAGTGCAAAGTATGATCCTGAATTGGATCCTGGACCAAGAAAAGGACATGAGTGGGAAAACTGGAGAAATTCAAATAAATTGTCTAGAGCAACGAATAATGTCATATCAGTGTTAATTTCCTGAATTTGGTCATTGGACCGTGGTTATGTAAGAGAGTGTCCTTATGCACAGGAGGCACATGCCTGGGTATTTATGAATAAGCATCTTATCTCCAACTTACTCTCAAATGATTTAGCCAAATCTTAAAAAAGTCTATCTATCTAGAAAGTACAAATGTGGTAAAATCATTAAATTTAGATGAAGAGTGGGCAGGTAGGTAGTCCTTTTACTATCCCTGTAATTTGCAGGTATGAAATATTTAAAAAGTTGGAAATTAACATAAAATAATAAAACTAAGAAATGAGAAACAAAACAAGTGAGGTAGAGACTAGGAAGGACAGTCCCCAAGTTTTGACAAAGGTCTACACAGTATTGTGAGTCAGCCATCGGCTGCCAGTGATGGTGCCTCGGTCTCTCCATCTATGACTTAGGCTGTGAGGTTCCATAATCTGTGCAGGCATGATCCCCTTATCTGCCCCAAGCCCTGGACACTAGCTGCTGGCGGAGAGGAGTGGGGTGGCTGGAGACATGAGGGGCACTGAGGAGTTCCCAGTGACTGAGACTTCCGGAGGGCCTTCCCAGTGAGCCGAATTTGTTGGTGAATATTCTCAACCATCTGGTGAAATGGGTCCTGTTCAACATTCAGGAATGTTTATGGAGCATCTACTATGTGTGCAGGGCACTGTTATGGGTGCTGTGCAACATCAGCAAACACAACTTAGTCCCAGTCTTTCTTCTAGCACAATAAGATTGATGCCAAAATAAATAAAAATAAAATACAATGTCACATTGGGATAAGGGATGTGAGTAAAGCAGAGTAAGGGGGTGAAGTATGATAGGGGTATAATATTACAAGTGAGGACTCTCTGAAGAGGTGACATTTGAGCTGAGACCTAGAGGTGAGAAAGCTATGCAGATATCTAAAGATAGAGTACCAGGCAGGAGCTGCAAGTGCAAAGGCCCTGGGATGGGAATGACCTTGACCTGTATAAAGCTCAACAAGGAGGCCAGTGCCAGTGGAATCGTATTAGAGACTGAGCTCAGAGAGGTGAGCTGGAGCCAGATCTTGTAGAAATGATTGTGGCATTTGTTCTGAGAGAGAAGGGAAGCCTCTGAAGGGTTGTAAGCAGGGGACTTACACAAGCTGTTTTACGTGTGTAGCCCAGAGAGATGAAGTCTCAATGAGCAAGTGGATCCATTGTAAGGGCAGTCAGTGTGTCTGCAGCCTTACCTGCTTCTCTCTTGGGGTTTCCTGTAGCAGGCTGGAGATGACCAGCTGGGTGGGTGTGGGGAGGAGCTAGGCTGCTCAACAGCTTTGACTTTCTCAGATGACCTGCCCCAGAGGAGAAGGACATTACCGAGGCAATTATCTTATCAGATATACACAAACCTGCCCCTGGAGGCACCTCCACCCCTGAGGCCCAAGTATGAATATCAAGGACCTAGTACCTGGCACATATTTGGCACTGCAGCTGTGAAGCTGGGGTTTTTCATTGGTGATCCTTTATGAGAGCCAGGCTCCAGGGTCCAATCTGGGCTGGAATCCTGTCCCTAATACTTACTCATACCCCATGTTCTGTCTTGGCAAAGGAGGGTGGCTGCACTAGACACCATGGGGAAGGCAGTGAGTGGGACCTTAGGCAAAGTCCTTAACCTCTCCCTGCCTTGGTTTCCTCATCTGTATAATGGGGTCTAATAAGAGAACTTTATAAGGCTGTTATGAGGAGCTAATGAAGCATTTGCACAAAGCACCTGGGGCAGACCCAGCACACAGTAAGTGCCTCCTAAACGGAGTCCATTACTGAACTGTTGTGAGCACGCTCCCCTTCCAGGTGCAGCATATGCAATATGGCCTGAAAATGGACACTCTGTAGGCAACATATCTAGTTCTGAGTCCTGACTCTTTCAGGACTCTTTCTACCTTGGAGACCGTGAGCAAGTGACTTCACCTCTTTGTGCCTCAGTTTCCCCATCTGTAAGGCAGGGTCAGAACAGTACTCACTTCAAAGGCTTGTTCTGAGGTTAAATAAGTCAAAACATGAAAGCTCTCTGCACAGTGCCTGGCACATAATGAGCTCCATATGTTTGCTATTCTTCTTGTTACCACGGACAGTCCCACTGGCTCCCTGATCTCAGTGGCAGGTTGTGATGGGGTCTGGGCAGGTTTGGTTGGCCTGGTAAGGAATGCCTGAGCTGCCCAGGCCTAGAGGTCACCCCAAGGAGCCCTGTAATCAGCTGTAATTGGGCCAGTCCTGCCCCACCTCCTCCTTCCCTGGGTATATCAGGGCTGGTCCAGACCCCATGTTCTGTCTTGGCAAAGGAGGGTGGCTGCACTAGACACCATGGGGAAGGCAGTGAGTGGGGCCTGAGGTCAGGGGTTGGGGGTTGGAGGCTGGAGGCAGGAGTTCCAGTGGGATCTGATGCCTCCCTTTTTCCTCTGTCCCCAGGAGAATTATGAGCTATACTCGGTAGAACTAGGCCCTGGCCCTGGTGGGGACATGGCAGCCAAGATGAGCAAGAAGAAGGCAGGCAGTGGTGGGGGCAAGAGGAAGGAGAAGCTGGAGAACATGAAGAAGGAGATGGAGATCGTGAGTATGGGGCTGGGGGGCCAGGTATGGGGCTGGGGTGGGGGCCAGTGAGAGCTGGACAGTAAATGTCCTGCCCCCACCACACAGAACGACCACCAGCTGTCAGTGGCGGAGCTGGAACAGAAATACCAGACCAGTGTGACCAAGGTGAGCTGGGGGCAGAGGGGAGAGTGAGTACAGAGAAGGGGAGAGGTGGAGAGGTGGAGAGGGAGAGAGAGGGGGAGAAAAAAGGGAAAATGCATTAGAAAGAAAAAGCTAAACAGAGAGAGAGAGAGAGACAGAGTAAGAGAAGCCGATAAAAAAGACAGAGAGAGGCAGAGAGATTGGCATGAGAGAGAGAAATGGGGGCAGAGACAACAGGAAGACACGGACAAAAAAGATGAGAGTGGACAGAGTCATAAAGAGACATCAAGGAGGGAGGGGGAAGGGACAGGAACAGAGACAAAGAGGAAGAAAGAAACGAAGAGGCAAAGGTCAGACAGCAGGGGTAGGGGAGACAGAGAGAGGGAAGGAGAAGAGAGAGAAGAGCCACCACCCTGAGGGGTGTATGAGGAGAGCAAAGCCCTCAGCAGCCACCACCGCCCCACCCCGTCCTGTCCCCAGGGCCTGTCTGCCAGCCTGGCAGCAGAACTGCTGCTGCGTGATGGACCCAATGCACTGCGGCCGCCCAAGGGTACCCCGGAGTACATCAAGTTTGCACGGCAGCTGGCAGGAGGTCTGCAATGCCTCATGTGGGTAGCTGCTGCCATCTGCCTCATTGCTTTTGGTATCCAGGCCAGTGAGGGTGACCTCACCACCGATGACAATGTGAGTGGCGGGTGCTGGGGGGTCAGATATGGGACACAGGGACCTGCAGGACAGAGGACATTAAACATAGGATTCAGGACACTAGGGACATAGGGTGGGGATACAGAGACACAGAAATGCTGTTCTAAGACATGGTCATGGGGAGGATGAAGGACATTCGGATATAGAACGGACCCAAGGTCACAGGGGATACAGGGGAGAATGTGTCTCAGGTATAGATGATGTAGGTGATGATACGAAGAAATGTAATATTTAAGATATAAGACTTGGAAAACAGAGGACATGGGACAGATCAAGGACAGACAGCACAGAGGACATTGATACTCAGACATGGTACACAAGGGCCGAGGGCCATAAGGGAGACAAACCTCAGATCACAGTATAAGGAGAGACATAAGACACTAGACATGGAAGCACAGAGACACAGAATATTAAGATACAGGACAAGAGGACATTGAACATATGACAGGGGTCAGAAAAAGGGACAAGGAGACTTGGGGACTTAGGGACATGTGACATTAAATGTAACATAGGGTAGGGACTAGAGGTATATAGACATGGGAGACATTGGACATAGAGACTTGGAATTTAGAACATGGGACACAATAATGGAGTTCACAGAATATGAAGCACAATAAGATCAATTATACAGACATGAGATGGGGACATTAGGGCACAGGAACTACTGGACAGAGGGGACAAAGAAGATGGAATGCAGATTATGAAAACACAGAACATGAAACTTGTAGCACAAGGAATGAATATTGGACGTAGGAACACGAGGAAGCACATGGCTGTGGACATGTGGAATGCAAGACTTGGAGGACACAAGAAAAGGGAACAAATATAACCAAAGTGCACAAGTTATAGGATATGGGGCTATGGGGCACCTAGGATTCAGGGGCCAGAGAATATCAAATACAGGGAGAGAGAGACACACAAGACACTGAGAATATAGGGCAGTCAAATGTGGGATATGAAGAATATGGGGACAGGGGATGAGGGCCACAGGGAAGAGTGCATGAGGCTTCTTAGTGGAGTGGGGAAAACCAGAGTGGAAGTGACTCCAAGAATACCACGGGACCAGGTGGGTAGCTTCGTGCAGGAAGCTTCCAGCCCATACTCATAAGCCACCACTCCCCTTCCCCAGCTGTACCTGGCACTGGCCCTTATCGCTGTGGTTGTGGTCACTGGCTGCTTCGGCTACTATCAGGAGTTTAAGAGCACCAACATCATTGCCAGCTTTAAGAACCTTGTGCCCCAGGTGGGTCACCCAGCGCCCTGCCGCTTCAGGTTCCAGAGACTCCTCAGGCAGGCTCCTGGCATCTCTGTGTGGCCCCCTCCCATCAGGCCCAACCTACCCTTCGTCCTTGGCCTCCATCTCTCCCCACAGATCCTCAAATCCCCCCGTTGTTTGTCTCTCACAACCCCATTGCACTCAACAACTTCCACCTCCAAGCGCTGCCCACCTCAGCTCTGGTGTCCCTGCCCCACAGCAAGCAACTGTTATCCGAGATGGGGACAAGTTCCAGATCAATGCAGATCAGCTTGTGGTGGGTGACCTGGTGGAGATGAAAGGTGGCGATCGAGTGCCAGCCGACATCCGCATCCTCCAGGCCCAGGGCTGCAAGGTGGACAACTCCTCGCTGACTGGAGAGTCTGAGCCACAGACCCGCTCCCCCGACTGTACACACGAGAGTCCCCTGGAGACCCGCAACATCGCCTTCTTCTCCACCATGTGCCTTGAGGGTCTGTGAGGCCCCTGCCTGCCCGCCCAGCTGACCACACTGCCTCCACACGCCCCATCGCTGCCTCCACCGCCCTTCTGCTACATTCTGAGATACTCTGCCTCCCCACTTCAAATGACTGCCGCCTCTTTAGGTCACACTACTTCTGTAATTCCCATTGTTGCTACCCTGTTCCAAGGCCACACTGTTTCTACTGCCTTCCATTATTGCCCCCTCCTTCATTTCACACTGCTGTGCATGCCCCTATTGCTGCCCACCTGGCCCTTAGTCACCCTCTTGGCCCCATTGCAGGCACAGCTCAGGGCCTGGTGGTGAACACGGGTGACCGCACCATCATCGGGCGCATCGCATCACTGGCATCTGGAGTAGAAAATGAGAAAACACCCATTGCTATCGAGATTGAACATTTTGTGGACATCATCGCAGGCCTGGCCATTCTCTTTGGTGCCACATTTTTTGTGGTGGCCATGTGCATTGGCTATCCTTTCCTGCGGGCCATGGTCTTCTTCATGGCCATTGTGGTAGCTTATGTTCCTGAGGGGCTGCTGGCCACTGTCACGGTAAGTTCTGGAGGCAGAAGAGTGGTGCAGAGAGCTGAGAGGCCTGTACATCTGTCTATTCATGCAGGCTTCCCTCCACCATCTCCCTAGCTGTCCATCTATCCATTCGCCTCCCATCTTCCCGCCCACCTTCTCATCATCCATCTTTCCACACTCCCACCCCCCATCTCTCCACCTATTCATCCACTCAGCAAAAACTCACCAAGGCTACTCTGGGTCATGTCCTGTGCCAGAGACGAATGGGCAGGGTCCTTGACTGAAGGAGGCCGAGGTCTGGTATGGGCAGCCTTCAACGGTCAGCTCAGAGGGGATGGAGGGGATGTTCGTTTTCTCATTTTGATTGTGTTGATCAGCAGTTACAGAACCTCAGCTAGGGCAGCTTACAGAGGGGCCTGGCTACATTTATCTGGGCAGATTGGGGAGGCATCCCAAGTAGAAAGCACAGGCTGGACAAAAGTGTGGAGGCAAGAAAAAGCCTGGGTTGTGTGGAAGAATGCCACATACTCACTCCTGTGGCTCAGGTAAAGGATCTCCAATGCTGTGAGAGGAGGGAAGAGGGACTAAAAGCAAGGACTGGTCCCCACACGGAGTTTCTCACCCTTCCCCCAGGTCTGCCTGTCGCTGACAGCCAAGCGGCTGGCCAGCAAGAACTGTGTAGTCAAGAACCTGGAAGCAGTGGAGACACTGGGCTCCACGTCAGTGATCTGCTCTGACAAGACGGGGACCCTCACTCAGAACCGCATGACTGTGTCTCATCTGTGGTTCGACAACCACATCCACTCAGCTGACACTACGGAAGACCAGTCAGGTGTGGGGGTGGGAGGAGACAGGGGCTGCGGCAAGGATATGGTAGAGGTGGACACCTAGATGGGAGCTCCGAGATTACTGAAGGGAGCCTCGGGGAGGGCTTTGCCTTAATGGAGAGGGGAGAAGACCGGGTCCAGGGTCCTAGCAGGGAGCTAAGCTCCAGGTCTGTGAGGGTGCTTGGTATGGAGTCTCATAGGACTCTCTTAGGAGACTCGATACTGGGTCTGGAGAGGAGGCTCCTGTCCCGGGTTAGAAGAAGGTGTTTGGGTACCACCCAGGTCTTGGGGAGGGCATCCTGTCCTGAATCTAGGGGGAGGGGCTCGGTTCTGCTGTGGGAGAGCCGCCGCGCCGGGTCTGGTGCCCGCACGGAGTCCCCTCGCGGCCCCAGCCTGGACGCCTGGCCTTCAGGGCAGACGTTTGACCAGTCCTCGGAGACATGGCGGGCGCTGTGCCGCGTGCTCACCCTGTGCAACCGCGCTGCCTTCAAGTCTGGCCAGGATGCGGTGCCGGTGCCCAAGGTGAGAGCCGGGTGGACTCGGGGAATACTGGGAGCCTGGGGCAGCCCGGCTCGTCCCTGACACAGGCCTCTGCTCGTAGCGCATCGTGATCGGGGATGCGTCCGAGACAGCGCTGCTAAAGTTCTCAGAGCTGACGCTGGGCAACGCTATGGGCTACCGCGAGCGCTTCCCCAAAGTCTGCGAGATACCCTTCAACTCCACCAACAAGTTCCAGGTGTGCACCCTCTGCAGCCGTCCCCGCCCACAGCGAGCCCCGCCCACAGCGAGCCCCGCCCCACCGCATGCCCCACCACATTCAGGGCAGACCTATGGTGGGCCCTCGGTCTCCTCCCTCTCCACAGCCAAACCCCTCCCACATCTCCTGTCTTATCCACAGCCAAAACCCACCTATGGCCAGGCCACGCCCGCAACCCCTTAGCCCGGGGCTCTCAAGCCATGGGTGGGAGATAGCTCGCAATCCAGATCCCGTCCAGCCCAACTCCGGTAGCTAATTCGGTCCATTCCCCGCGCCCAGACCCCTAACTACACCCTTAGCCCTGCCCCAAACCTCTGCCTCTAGCATGGACCCGCCCAGCCCCTACCTTACCCTCCCAATGCTCTTCCGACAGCGCCCCTTCCCCTCTTGACCTCGCCCACAACACCTTCCTCTCCCCCGCCCACAGCTGTCCATCCACACTCTGGAGGACCCGCGGGACCCGCGGCACGTGCTGGTGATGAAGGGCGCTCCAGAGCGTGTGCTGGAGCGCTGTAGCTCTATCCTCATCAAGGGCCAGGAGCTGCCCCTCGATGAGCAATGGCGTGAGGCCTTCCAGACTGCCTACCTCAGCCTGGGAGGCTTGGGAGAACGGGTGCTGGGTGAGACCCCCAGGGTGGGGTAGGGGGTAACCGGTGTGCGAGGAGGAGCTAGAACAGACCTAACCCAATCTTCCACGGACAGCACTGATCCTGATTTTTCCCATTCCTGGCTGACAGCTGACCTGCCCCATCCGCACACTCACCTTTGCCTTTCCCTCACTCCTGATCTCTGTCTATCTTCAATTCCTACCTTGACCCCATCCCTCTGGACCTGTCCTCACATGGACCTTTCCAATTCTGACCTTTGACACCTTAGTGTTCCTAGCTCTTGCCCCAACTGATAACCTACCTTTGTTTTCACCTCCACCTTTCAGAGGCTTCCTCTTGACCCTTTGACTTTCCCCAGACTTGCCTCAATTCAAGACTTTCCCCAATCCTTGTCCTGACCTCTGACCTCCCCCAATTTTTGTCTTGACTCCTTGAACTTCCCTAACCCCTGCTTCAACCTTGGAAGGCACAGACCTGTGGTCCATTCTAGAGTTTTCATTTTACTTACTGTGTGACCACTGGCAAGAATTGTCCCCTCTCTAATTCTCATTTTCTTCATCTGAAAGATGAAGATGATAACAGCCTCACAAGATAGTTGTGAGAATGGATTCGGATAATGTAAACAAGGGATTCAGCACTCAGTCAGGCATCCGTGTGTGCTTGGTGCAAGGGGCTTGGTTATTTTACTCATCACCTGGCCTTGCTAGGGAAGGGTCCACCCAGGGCTCCTCTCTGACTTACCTGTTTTCTGGTCAGGCTTCTGCCAGCTATACCTGAGTGAGAAGGACTACCCACCTGGCTATGCATTCGACGTGGAGGCTATGAACTTTCCAACTAGTGGTCTGTGCTTTGCGGGACTTGTATCCATGATAGACCCGCCCCGGGCCACTGTCCCCGATGCCGTGCTCAAGTGCCGCACAGCAGGAATCCGGGTATGCCACCGGGGAAAGGACCAAATAGGGGCAAGAACAGAGGATGGCAGTATTTCTGTCACATCTGAAAATCGCTTGAACTAAAAAGGGATTATATCGGTTCACGAAACTAAAAAGTTTGGGGGAATGGAGCTTCAGATATAGCTAGATCCAAGAGTTCTGTGTCATTAGAAATTTGTCTTTTCTCAGCTCTGCTTTTCTCTTTCTGGCTATATTCTCAAGCAGTCCCTATATTTGGTGGACAAAGATGACCACCCCCCAGCAGATCCAACTTACCAGTTTAGTCACCTCACAGAAAGAGTGCCTTTTTTACAGTTGTACTAGATTGGATCACATGTTCATCCCTGAAGCAGTCACTGTGGCTGGGGGATAGAATACCTTGGTTGGCCAGGTCTGGGCTTACTTGCCCAATCTCGGCCAGCGACCTCAACTTCAACCTGAGGGGAGGGGTGGTTCCCTAAAGACAAATCAAGGGTGGGGAGCTAGTGCCGAACAAACATCACCCAAGTCTTTCCCACGGTCTGTAATGTACTATAAGATCTGGGTGCTGTTATCTTTCTAAGCTCATTCCTTAGCTCTCTACCTCCGTTCAGTCCTCGCTAGTCACGTTGGCCTGCCTGCTGTTCCTCCAACAGTTCAGGCATATTCTCACCTCTCTCATTTTGTATTGGCTGTTCCCTCTGCCAGGAACACTTTTCCCCCAGATTTCCACGTGGCTACTTCTCACCTCTTTCAGGTCTCTTCTCAAATGTCACACGAGGCTTTTCCTGGACACACTTAAAACTGAACCATCACTTTTCCACCCAACACTTGCCATCCCCTGTACCCAGTTTAACTTTCCTCCCTCCTTCTAACATGTGATATAATTTGTTTCTTAATTTTAAAAATTTCTGTCTCCCACACTAGAATGTCAGTTCCACGAGGACAGGGATTTTTATCTGTTTTGTCCCCGCTGTTTCCCAAGCAAATAGTGGGTGGTCACCATTGGTTGAATAAATGAATGAGTGTAACAGTAGACATCCACCAGGGAGGAAAGAGAGATTGGACGGATCTGAAGGGGTCAAAGATTTGCTGGTCCTCCCCACAGGTGATCATGGTGACAGGTGATCACCCCATCACAGCCAAGGCCATTGCAGCCAGTGTGGGCATCATCTCAGAAGGCAGCGAGACAGTGGAGGACATTGCTGCCCGTCTCCGTGTGCCTGTGGACCAAGTCAATCGGAAGTAAGCCCCCTTAAGACCTCCCCATGATTCTTCCCACGCCCCGTGCAGACTGAGGCCTAGTGATTCCCTCCCACCTCCTTTCCCAGGGATGCCCGTGCCTGCGTGATCAATGGCATGCAGCTGAAGGACATGGACCCATCAGAGCTGGTTGAGGTGTTGCGCACCCACCCTGAGATGGTGTTTGCTCGCACCAGTCCCCAGCAGAAGCTAGTGATTGTGGAGAGCTGCCAGCGACTGGTGCGACCCTGTTGATGAAGCTGGGCAGATGGGCTGGGCTGGCCCTGGGCTGGCCTCTCATCACCTGCCCACCTGTATCCATTCCCTGCAGGGTGCAATTGTGGCTGTGACAGGGGATGGTGTGAATGACTCCCCAGCCCTGAAGAAGGCAGACATTGGCGTGGCCATGGGCATTGCTGGCTCAGATGCTGCCAAAAATGCAGCCGACATGATCCTGCTGGATGACAATTTTGCCTCCATTGTGACGGGCGTGGAGCAGGGTCTGGGCTGGGTCAGAGAAGGGGGCAGGCAGTGTGGGCACAGGAAGAAGTGGGGCTGTGAGGAGGCTGAGGTGCCTGCTGTACTCTTTTAGGCCGACTGATCTTTGACAACCTGAAGAAGTCCATTGCCTACACATTGACCAAGAATATTCCTGAACTGACGCCATACCTCATTTATATAACTGTCAGCGTGCCCTTGCCCCTGGGGTGCATCACCATCCTCTTCATAGAACTCTGCACTGATATTGTGAGTCTACATCCCCAATGCTCCGCCCACACATGCCCACAGACATATGCCCATGGACAGACATGGTGGGTAGAGACCACCATGGACATTTTTGGACACAGAGTAACACAGACAAGATGTGTGTACAACAGCTAGCCAGATGCAGAGACACAGGCAGACAGGTAGACACAGAACTATGGATGTGGAAACATAGGTGGACACTCAGGTAGGCATGGATAGATCCCTGGACACACATGAACTCAGATCTGGACACTCAGACAAACAGAGATATTAACAGATATCTGGCTCAACTTGGATTGCAGATAGGTATCCTCCAACAGCCATGGACAAATAAACACTATCAGATAGATCTCAAGGCAGACAGACAGAAACGAGCCACAGATACAGCCACAAATGCAGCCATCATGGCCATGTTGACATGTTTATTCAACAACACTTACATAGTGCCTACTTTGGGCCAGGCACACATTAATTTACTTAATTTTGTCCTCATAACCACTCTATGACATGGATTTTATTTATCACCCCATTTTGCTGATGAACTAATTAAGGCATAGGCAGGTTGAGTGTCTTGCCCTAGGTCACACAGCTAATAAGTGACACTGGGATTTGAGCCCAGGTAGTAGGATGTCCCAGAGCCTGTGCTCACGATTAGTATATTCTGCTGCCACTCTGTAGTCACACACAGATGGGTTGGGAGATGGGGAGGAAGACACAGGGACACAGAGGCAGAAGGGACACAGAGAAATAGAGCGACAGAGAAATAGAGACAGGGACACAGAGACACAAAAGCAGAAACACAGTCATGAAAAGAGAGACCAGCGACAGGGACAAAGAAACAGAGTAAAGGACAGAAAGAGAGAGGCCAAGGCCAGAGTACCCCAGAGAAAAAACAGAGTCAGAGAGAGGAGGAGGAGGCAGAAAGGAAGGGAGACAGAGACAGAGAGGAGGAGGAAACATGCAATAGTGGAGATAAATGCAGATGTTCTGATGGAGATGGACACCAGGATATAGATACAAAGTGGACATGCCAACACTCTTGACAGGGACCAACTGGACCCAGGCTGTCCAGGCAGGTGTGGCTGTGTGGTCACTGCAGGTCCTGTCTCCTAACCTCAGTCCTACCCCTGCCCAGGGACAGGGGCCCAGGGAAACCCTTAACCCTGGTTCCTTCCACTCCTGGGCAGTTCCCATCTGTGTCACTGGCATATGAGAAGGCTGAGAGTGACATCATGCATCTGCGTCCACGAAACCCGAAGCGTGACCGATTGGTCAACGAACCCCTGGCTGCCTACTCCTACTTCCAGATTGGTGAGTGCCCAAGAGGCCAGGAATCCCAGGGCTCTCTATCTGGGCTGCTCACCTGCCTCGGGGGCTCAGACTGGGGCTCTGGCTGTTCTGGATCTCAGTGTCTGCATTTGATCCTGGATCTCTGTCATTCTCTGAGTCTTTATCTGCACGTGATTGTCTCTATGGTTCCGTGTCCCTTCTCTGTCTCTAGCCCTATTCTCTATGACTCTGTCTCTGGAGTGTTGCCTCCTTCTGTTATTTTGGGTTCTCTAGGTGTCTGTCTCTCTTTGTGCCCTGTCTCTTGTGTCCTTGTCAATCTCTCTTGGGGTCCTTTTCTCTGTGTCTGTCTCTCCATGTCTGTCAGTGTCTATGTTCCTGTCTTATGTCACTTTCTTTGTTCCTGTCTCTGTGTGTATCCCTGATCCTCTCTGTATATGTCTGTGTTCCTGTCTTTCTATGTCTCTCTCTCCCTGTGTTCCTGTCTCCCTGTGTCTCCTTGCCTCTCCCCAGGTGCCATCCAATCATTTGCTGGCTTCACTGACTACTTCACTGCCATGGCCCAGGAGGGCTGGTTTCCGTTGCTGTGTGTGGGGCTGCGGCCACAGTGGGAGAACCACCACCTACAAGATCTGCAGGACAGCTATGGCCAGGAGTGGGTGGGTCCCATGACTCCCTTGTTTCCAGTGCCACCTGTGCGTGTGGTCCCCTTGAGACTGAGCTCTGCCAGAGCATCCCAGATACTCAGACTGTCAGTTCTTGGGTAAGGGCTTTTCCCATCACCATCTTGAGCTCCAGACTCCTGGTTCTGATGGTCCCAGCTGTAGATGGGTCCCCTCCCTGCCCAGATGGTAACATATCATCTCAGCTGTAGAAACAGGCCTTATTCTGTTATTTGTCCTGCATCATCTACACAGAATATTTGCATATGTGGCTGACTTTATTGTAGGTTTGGAGCATAGAAAGGCTAGGCTTGGCTAGCAGATGTGTTTAGCTTGCCCTGTAGTTACAGATCAGGATGTTCTCCTTAAGCATTTACTGTAGTGGTTAAGAATGTAGACCTGGGAGCCAGACTGCCTTGGATTAATGGTATGCCACTGCTCCTCACCACTGTGTGACCCTGGGCAAGTTGCTTTGCCTCACTGTGCCTCAGTTTTCTTATCTATAAAATGGAGAGAACACCAATGTTTACCTCAGTGATGTCCGGGGTGGCCCCCACAGCAGCAGCATGGGCATCACATGGGAACTTATTTGAAATGTAAATTCTCAGTCCCCACCCCCACCCTCCAGGTTCAAAAACTCTGGGGGTTTGCAGGTACCTGGAAGTCTGTGTTTTAACCAGCCCTTCTGGGGTTCTGATGTACACTGAAGTTTGGGTACCACTAATCTACCTCATAGGAGTATTGGAAGGATTAAATGAGATAAAACATGTGAAACCCTTGCTACCTGGAGCACAGAAAGTGTCCTCTACACAATTAGCTGGTATTAAAAAGTTATATTGGAGAAGTGGACTGAATAGTGACTGCCCTTTTAAGTGCCCTGTTCCCCAAAAACCCACCTGGTCCACTTCATTCATTTTTGCCATATACCTGGGCCCTAGAGTCACTGGACTTCGCAAATCCTGCCTTGGGATTCTGATTCCTTTTTCCCAGGTCCCTTCTTTCGTGTGCCCAGGAAATTCTACATCCCTTCTTTCATTTTGAAAGCAATTGGCCTGACCTGTCATCTGCCCACACACTGACATCCAAGCTCCACTAGACCAAGGTGTCTGGGTCTCACAGCGTGGGGTCCTGCAAACCTGGCAGATCCTGCATCTCTCCGCCCCGACCCCTCCGAGGCTCTGATGCAGAGGAAAGAGCATTTAGGGGTTCATGGCTCCAGGCGCCAAGTACCTGGATGGCTGCAGCGCCTCTCTGTCTGGATTCAGGCTGCTTTTGTTTCCCACAGACATTCGGGCAGCGCCTGTACCAGCAGTACACCTGCTACACTGTGTTCTTCATCAGCATCGAGATGTGCCAGATCGCCGATGTCCTCATCCGGAAGACACGCCGCCTCTCTGCCTTCCAGCAGGGCTTCTTCAGGTGTCTTTGGCTGGCCCAGGCCTGTGCCTTCCCAAATCCCATCAGGTCCTGACTAGGGCTTACTGCAGCCAGCAAGACTAGCACCAGACGTGTGGTTCTACTGGTGCCAGTACTCCTCACTGATAGCCGGCCAGTAGCTCCCACCATGTGCCTCTCAACTGGCTCCCCCAGGTTTTTATCAACTAAAGGGGTGATGCTGGCAGGGCCAGCATGCACTGTTGCAGAGGCGCGGGCTACTCCAGTGTTAAATGTTTAGAACATCTCCCTGCTGATATCTGACCTAGTACTCTTCCATCTGGCCCCCAATCCCTGATGGCCTTTGTTCTGAGCCCAGCAGTCTAAGCCTGTTCCATCCTGTCCTACCTGCAGGAACAAGATCCTGGTGATTGCCATTGTGTTCCAGGTCTGCGTTGGCTGCTTCCTGTGCTACTGCCCTGGAATGCCCAACATCTTCAACTTCATGCCCATTCGGTGAGGGGTCATGAAATGAGTAGGATGGGCACGTGGGACACAGACCTGGGGATAGCCTTTACCTTGCCAAATCCCGTGTCTTCAGGTTCCAGTGGTGGCTGGTTCCCATGCCCTTTGGCCTCCTCATCTTCGTCTATGATGAGCTCCGGAAACTTGGAGTTCGTTGTTGCCCAGGGAGTGAGTGGGGAGACTGGGGGTGGGAGGCTGAAATGTTCCCAGAGCAGCTGCTCTGACTTTTGATTTTCAACACTTGACCTCCAAATCAAGCCACCACTGATCCATAACTTCTGAGCCCCTGGCCCCACCTCCCCCAGCACTGAGTCTTCTTTTTCTCTCTCTCTCCCAGGCTGGTGGGACCAGGAACTCTACTATTAGAGGGGCCCTGCCTCCACCACAGCCAGGTGGGGGTGGAACTCATTGGACTGTCTGCATAGTCACCAAAACACCTGAGCAATCAAGAGTCCTAGCCTCACCTGTGTCTGCTCCTGCAGCCCACGGCACCCAGCCTTGCAGGGACCCCCTCCATTCTCCTTCCCCATCCCAAAGAAGCAGTCCTGGAGCAGTCCCTAGGCCCAGTCCTCTGAGCTGGCCCGGAGAAGACCCCACGTGAGGGCTGGGGGACTTTGACGGAGAGTAGGAGCTAATATAGCTCCTGTGAGGTAGGCTGCCTGGGGGCTCCTCTTTAAAACACTTGTGTCCAAGTGGTAGTAATAAACCAGCTCACAGTGACTGTGCTTTTACTGTCTTAAGTGTTTTTCATGAGTCCCTTCGGTCCCACGATCCTAGGGGCTATTTGTTCCTAAAACACAGCCTGGCATAGCAGGTACTCAATAAATGTCCTTTGGGGAATTAATTTCTCTTTCTTTGCTTAGGGTTACAGCATTTAAAAGTGAGCTGGATGTGACCACAGACACCCTCCAAAGTATTGCTTTAACCACTGCTTCTTAAACCACCGTTAACTAACAAACTGCCTCTGGGCTCTCTCCTCTCTCAGCACCCTTTCTGTCAGGAGGCTCCTTGACACAGGGTGTCAAAATCTTTTCCAGCTCGGGCGGTCCCCGGCCCCCCACCCTTCACAGGTGTCTCCACTCAGATTCCATTCCTTCAGTCCTTTGCAGCCACCACTGCAAAGGGCATCCTCACAGGTTTAGTCCCAACCAACTTCTGGAGGTTAAACACAGGCTCCTCCTCACACCCACTCACCTGAAAAGTTAACCCTCTAACCGCCAGAAACTCCTACACCTTTGGCTACACCTTTTCCTGGACCCCCCTCATGCCTTGCTAACCCTTTATTTAATGTCTCTCTCTGGCTGAGCCCTGGGCTTCTCCCCTCTCTTCGCCACAGCACCCCCAGCTCCTGCCTCAGCTCTGTCTCTGCAGTGATGCCCACATCTGTCTCCAGCCTGCTATGGCATGTCTGAGAGGACTCACCTTGGCCTCTGTATCCTCCTCCAAACTTGCTCCCATCCACTGTCCCATCAGGGGGTTCCTTCTCCCTGGGAAATGTGGTGAGCCCTTAGGGAGCTTACAAGCCTCAAACTTGTGTTACCTCGGATTCCTTCACTACTTTCTCACTGTCATCTCCCCAATCCCCACAACCCGCCCCGCCCCCCCCCCGAAATAAACACATCCCATTGGTCACCACCACTTCTGCTTCTAGCCACTCTCCTCCTAGCCCTGCCAATCCTTTCCTGGTCCAGTCCTGGCCTTCCAGCCTCAGTCTCCCCATCCAGTGGCCATGGAGACCTTCCTAAAACCAAATCTGACCCTGTCCTTCCCCTACCTAGGATTCTCCAGGGTTCGCCACTGCCTCTGCTCAACTCCCCAGCCCAGCCCTCAGAGCCCTCTGGGATCTGGCCACTGCTGACTTGTCTCACAGTTCTGCTGGGCAGGCCAGGCCCTCTCTTTGACTTAAGGCCTTTACACAGGCCTTCACGCATGCTTTTCTTTTTGCCCCACTAACTCATCCATTAGGTCTCAGCCCACACACGATCTCTTCTAGGGAGCCCAGTTTGCCCCCCAGGTTGGGTCGGGTGGCTCCTCTGGGCCCACACAGCCCCTTGATTTTCCATCACAGTCCTAGTCATTATAGTCTATCTCATCAGTCCTACCACTCTGACCAGGCTTCACCCACGACAGCCCCGATCCCTCCGGCCAGTGATTTCCCCACCTCGGCCACAACCACTCTGGTCTGTCTGAGCCCCATGAAAGCTGGGATCTGTTCAGACAGTTGGCCACTAGCAGGGGCCCTGGATCGGAGTCCCTGCCCAACGAATAGTTGTCAAATAATTTCTGTAAACTTCATTTATGCCAATATGTATCAAGGGCTACGTGGTACACAGGATGGAGGTGTAGGTGAAAAACCATTACACAGCCACCCAACTGGGCTGAGGGAGTACCTAGTCTACTCTCTTTTGAATCATTCATTCCTTCTCCACTCCTCCCCTAAGACACCTGTGAACTCTATCTTCACTAGGGACAAGGAGAGGATGGGGCTAGATGGTGGTTGTGCCAAGTAAATACTTTCTCTGAAAACATGAAGACTGTCATAGCAGAGCTGAACAGAGCTGTGCTTGGTGCTTTCTAGGCCCAGGGTTAAATAACATTACGGCAAGATCATGATAGTCTGGCAGAGGAAGAGGGGCACTGTCCTAGCCCATGCTCTGGGCGATCCTACTGGGAACACTAGGGCTGGGGATCACTTTCCTGAGTGGGCAGGATTTGCATCAAGCACGACATTCAAAGCCCTGCTTCTGACAGCCCTCTCAGGGAGGGGGAGGGGCCAAGGAAGGGCTAGGGTGGGGAGGGTGGCAACCAGGAAAACATCCAAACTGGGGGGCTCATATGCTCTATTTGGCTGCAGCTGTCTCTGAACTCCACCCTGAGAAGGCTCAGGCCAGGCCTTGATCTGAGAGCCACAGAACTGAGTCAAAGCACTAAGAAGCTCAGAATCACAAAAGTCTGCTCCCAAAGGTCCAGTGGTTGGACTGTTCAGTGTGCAATGGGGAGACCTAGATGGTTATAAGCAGGGAGGGTGAACAAGTAAGACTGGGGTTTCAAATAGATCCCCTTGGCTGCCATATAAATGGTGAATCGAAGGAGAAGATTAGGCCAGGCTTCTAGGAGGTGACCAGCCAGGGAATGGCCTGTGGGGGAGACAGCCAGGTTAAGGCTGTGAAAAGTCCCCAAGAACCCCCTCTTGGATTCTAACTCCTTTCTGTCACCTGTTCCCTGAGGGCTCTGGTCTCTGCCACTGCTCAAAGATTATTCATTTCAAGCCCTCAGTCTACTCTAGGAAAACTAGGGGCCGAGGATCTGCTCCAGGAATACAGGACAAATCAGGGCCAGTTAGTTACTTGGCTCCAAAGGCAGAACAAGGGCCTCTGGGACGCAGATGAGTATGGTACTGGTAGACAGTTCCAGAGAGAGATGGAGGCCAAAATAACTTTCCAAATATTGTTTACTTCACTTAAACCTAGAGACAAGGAAAAGGTATGTCAATATCTGAAACACCAAGCCTAGGAGTGCACGTTGACAACGGCGACATACAAGGCCAGGGTGCTGAGGGCCAGCAGCCCTGTCACCACTGCTCGGGCCAGGAGTGCTGTCCAGCTGCCCAGAGAACAAAGGTAGACGAAGGTCCTGTGGGGAAACATCACAATGAGGGAAGGAGAACAGATAACCCACCCCCATTTGACCCAACCTTCAACCCTGCCCAGCTCACTCCATGACAAAGGCCTTATAAACGCTAAGGAACATCAGCAGGAGAACCGCTGGCCGGAAAGTGTGGTACAGGTCGTAGCGTGTTATCATCCACACCTGGGCAGATGCGACGATGTAATGAACCTGAAGGGAGGCAGGAAGTCAGGGCCAGGCCTTAGGGAGAAGTACCGCCACCAGCAAAAAAGACGTGTATGGGAGAGCAGGACTTGCGTACCAGACTGATGTTGGAGTCAATGCTCATCTGGATGTATTTCCAGTCAAACTCAATGCCTCGGGCTCCAACCCAGAGGGGGATGCAACTGAACAAGGCAAAGGGAGGTATTCTCCAGTACTCAGAAACCCTCGGCACCCAGAATCTGAGCCCCCACCCTCCAGAACCTCCCTGAAACCCAGGTGTCCTTTCTCAGGAATCTGGGTTCCAGGCTGCTGCACACACCGGGACATAATGAGCTCGGCTGTGGCCCAGCCCAGGGCAGCAACCATGATCTTGTACTCCCCTTTGCCGGCATTCCGGGACATGACAAGGTTTAGGCCTATCAGGTCCGCCACATCCACGCTGGCCTTCATGAACTCCTGTGGGTCAGGGTGAGGCTTCAGTAAGCACAGGAGCCAGGGCCCCCACTCCTGCATTCCCTCCCCTCCCTTGCCCCACTCACCCCAATGAAGTCATAGATGCCGCCTTCCCAGGTAGGAAAGAAAGTGGCCAGGAACAACATCTGAGAACAGAAAACAGAGAGGTCGCCTCAAGGTGAGGGGGATAAACTATGTAGGTTTTGTGGGAAGTTAGTGTGTACATGGAGGGTTGGACATTGGGGTTCTGGGGGCCCATGTGGAGAGGGACCATCAGATGGAGGCAATATTGCAGGACCAGGGGAGACAGATGGAGCCATAGGTTTTTCTATGGTAATCACAGGGTATCAGGGTCAGGCCTGGAGATGCACCGTATGGGGTTAGCGGCTCTTAATCATACAAAACTCCTCTGAACGATACAGATGAGTTTCTCTATTTCACTAAAAGTTGCCTGGAGACCTCTCCTCAGGTCCAAAGTCTGTGTTCTAGGGGTATTCCGGAGCATCCCTACGCAGGGTGCTGAGGACGGTCCCACACCGGGGGATCTGGGCGGGGCGGAGCCCTGGGTCTGGCGAGCCTGGGGGCCAGACCCACGGCTCCGGGCGCCCTCACCTTACACAGCTGCACGAAGAGGTAGGTGACCCCAGCCTGGACGCATTTCCAGAAGGCGTTGTATTCGGACCTGCAGGAGCGGGAGGTGAGGGCTCGCCCCGGCCCGCACCCCCCGCCCCGCGGCCGCCCCGCACTCACAGGCCGCTGCACTTGTAGGTGATGAAGTAGGGGAAGTAGGCCAGGGCGAAGCAATTCCCGAAATGAAACAAGGTCATGGCGCCAGTCCCGGGCCGCCAGAGCACGAGTCTCCACTTGGCCCGCCTGGCGCCCAGGCCTGGCGCCCCTGCCTCTGCCGCGGCCCGCGCGTCCTTCTGGGAGAGGAGTACGAGTCGCCGGCGCGCTGACGTCACGGGCTGCGCCGCGGCGCGCCGTGCGGCCACCGGAACCTGCGCCGGCCGGTACTCCCCCGGGAGTCACCGCGGAGCCGCGACGCTCGGCCCTGGGCGCGGGCTACCAGAGAAACCTGGGCGGGCCTAGAAAGCGGACTGACCCCGCCGTGACCGGCGCAGAGATACTGGGAGCAGCAGTGAGCACTCTGGCTTTTTATTTCGCTGGTGGCCCAGCGGCGCAGGGGGCACCTTTTGGGAGCCGAGGGCGGGAATGAGAAGTAGAGGTTCCGGCCCGGGGAGAACAGGGAAGCAGAGTAGGGGCTGTCCTGCTTCAGTTATCTCGGCTGAACATGTAGCTGAGAAGGTCCACCACCCGGTGACTGTAGCCGTATTCGTTGTCGTACCTGGGGAAGAGGAGGAGAGGGAGTCGGAATCTCTCCTGTTCACAGCCGGTATTCTCCACCCCGATGTCTGATCCCTTCTCCCTTACCAGGAAATGAGCTTCACGAAATTGTCGTTGAGCGCGATGCCGGCTTTAGCATCGAAGATGGACGAGTGAGTATTGCTGATGAAATCCGTGGAGACAACCTGGGTGTCAGAATTTCGAAGATAGGTGTGGGTCGCAGAGCAAGGACCTCCAGCAGCTCTGACTCTGATTCTTAGGCTTATTGACTATCCATTCATCGACAGTATTTGATGGACCCCTACTGTGCCCAAGCTCTGGGGACTGGGTATGAGGAAGGCACATGGAGGCTTTGCTTGTGGGAAACTGGCCAAAGGACACAGACCGCAAACACTCAGGTGCCGCACCGATAAATATTATTTTCTGGGAATAATGCAAGCACTTGGAATGGCTGGCACAGAGGCCCATGAGGAGAGGTGGCGATGCTGGGTCTGAATGACTAGGAGGGTCTGGCCAGCTTAGGTCCTCAACAGTATCTGAGGTGGAAGGAGTTATAGCGCAGAGGCCCTGACTGTTTTGGCCTCCGTGTGATGGAAGGCCGTCAGCAGTGGGGAAGGTTATCAGCAGTGGGGGTGATGTGATCTGATTTTATTAAAACAAGAAGTCCTGGCAGCTGTGTGAGGGTGGACCTGCAGGAGCTAAAGCAGGGAGGCAGCACCGGAGATGGTACTACTGGGAGCAAAGGGACATCCACTCCTCACAGGGAAGGCATCTGGCGTGGCCTGCCCTGAGCAAGTGTTGAAAAATGGGATATGTTGTCTTGTTCACTAAGCATGTAGTGAGCACCTGCTGTGTGACAGGCCCTGAGAGGACAGCTGAAGCTATAGAAGTGAAAAGATAGTCCCCAAATCCTTGCTTTCTTGGAGGACACATATTAGCAGGACCAACAGTGACTATGAAATGAAATCTCAGGTGGGAAAAAGGGCCACAAAAAGAATATCTTGCTGAGGAGGAAGGCTGAAATAGAGACTTGGAGGAGGTAAGGACAGACTATATGGCCACCTGGGGGGAAAGCTTTCCACACCAAAGGAGCAGCAGGTGTGAAGATTCTGAGGCAGGGAGAGCTGACCTTCCCAGCCCTGCAGTTCCTATCTTGATACATTGCAAACAGCTCCTTGATAACTGGAAAGTCATGCTCCCTCCCCAGAGGGCTCCTCCCAGGGTCCCCTCTCCTGAGCCCCTACCTCATCCTCAGTGTAGGCAAGGATACCAGCCATGCGCCCCTTGGCTTCTGCTTTTATAGCGTCCTTGATGGCCGAGTATGGAGTAGGCTGGGCCAGGCGACAAGTCAGGTCCACGACAGACACATCGGGGGTTGGCACCCGGAATGCCGTTCCTGTCAGCTTCCTGGAGAATCCCACATTGGGGCAGGTGTCAGAACTCAATGACTTCTCCGTTCATCTCCCTTCACCTTTACTTTTCCCTCAATAGATGCCTCAAGGATTGGGGACCAGTCCAGTCCACCTGAGGTGTGCCCTCTACCTTGGTTGCAGTTTCCTGCCCTCATACCCTTTGAGTGCTGGGATGACTTTGCCCACAGCCTTGGCAGCCCCTGTGGAGGCTGGGATGATGTTCTGGTGGGCTCCCCGTCCATCTCTCCAGGCCTTGTTCGATGGCCCATCCACTGTCTTCTGGGTGGCAGTGTAGGAATGCACTGTGGTCTTGGAGAAGAAGGGGGCTTAAGAGCCTTCCTGCTCCTAAGCTCCCATGCCTCTTTTTCCCAGGTCTGTGGTGGTGAGCTAGGTGTGGAGGTTGGCAGGGCCACCACCACAGACCACAGGAGGGCACCTGCAGGCTAGGGTCCAGCCTTTCCTGAATGTTGCACAGTATTTTAAAAGACTTCATCACCGGTGGGCCTCTTCTCCCGAAAGCAGTCTCTTTCTGTTAACTCCACACACTAAGCATGTCCTGGGAGGAAGGGGTAGAGTTTCCCTGCCATCCATCCTGGCCCAGCCCTCTTCCCAACTCACCATCAGTCCTTCCACGATCCCGAATCGCTCATGGATGACCTTGGCGAGGGGGGCCAGGCAGTTGGTGGTGCAGGATGCATTGCTGAAACAGTCCGTGTGCAAGGGCACTGTAAGGTGAGTTGCGGAGCCACCCCTCCACCTCACTTTGGGGGTGTTTTGTGAAAAGTCAGTATGGGGATGAGAGGGATCACTGGGGCTGCATTCAGACTGAAGGAGGCACCGGAGGTGCAGCTGGGGGAAGCTCCCCCAAGCATGTTGTCCAGAAGTCATACGTGTCTAACAGTTTTAGGGTGATATTAACATGACTGTTAAGACTTTGGGAAGGAGAAGCAGACTGATGTGAAAGAAGCATCAGGGAGGCTGGTGGGAGTGGGGGTGGGGCGGGTGAGTCTGATCCCTCCCCATCACAGGCTGGCATGTCCTCTGGGCATGACTTACATACTTCAGGATGTTGCTGCCCATTACCTGACAATCTTCATGGAGTCAGGGTTATAGTCCTTTTCGTTCACCCCCATGACAAATGTGGGTGCATCTGGTGAGGGAGCGCAGATGACCACACGAAGGGCACCTGCCTTGATGTGGTTCTGGGGAAGGAGGAAGGAGCACTGGTGTCGTGAATTCATGAGGTGCTTTGAGTGCCACCACCACCCCGCCCCCAGCCAGCCCTGGACACCTCTCCCACTTACGGAAGTTTCCTCTAATGACAGGAACACGCCTGTGGACTCCACCACAAAGGGGCTCCCGACAGACTTCCAGGGGATATCTCTGGGCTGCTTGCTGTGGAGGGGTGGCAGTGCTGTGCGTCATTCTCCCTGCATGGCCTCGCCTTCATAGTCCATGGCCTTTACTGCTCAAAGGGCTGATCAGACACCTTCCCACCTGGCCTGTGACCATCTGTTCTCCCCACCCCACACATACCTAGCTGTCCCAGATGGATTCGACCCTGCTGGTCTTGCCTCACCCCAAATCCCTTTGCAGGCCACTTTTCTTGACTGCACCACCTGGGTATGTACAAGCTGCCGCCTCCCCGACTCAGGCCTCACCTGCCCCCAGGGGACCGTCCCTGACTACTCCCAACCAGATTAGGCCCTTTCTACCTATGCTGCCTGGAATGTGGACCGTGGGAGGGCGAGGCTTCAGGTCCCTTGCTCTGGCAACCTCACGACAGCCCTCCTTGCCCCTCTTATATTTGCCACTCAGTTCCTGCTACCGGGAGCCGACTGCCAGGCAAGTCCCTGAAGACAGGTACTACATCCTGAGAGCAATGGGCGTGGTGGGGATGTAATCAAAGCCTGAGACTGCCCTGGGGTCAGCGAGGGCTAGGGGTTTACATCAGAAAAGTAAGGAGCTTTTCTGTTTCTTGTTTTATAAATTTACATTTTTAATTGATATTTTATCAAATGTTTGCACTTGAAACATATTAAACATCTATTGCTGTTTTCTACTTGGCTTGTATACCAGTCTTTTCCTTCACTGGGTTTATCACAGCTGCAATATTTGCTTTTGTGATTATTTGTTAGTATACGTCTCTTCTAGACCAGTGGTCCCCAACCTCTTTGGCACCAGGGACCAGTGCTCCTTTGAGAATCTCATGCCTGATCATATGAGGTGGAGCTGAGGTGGTGATGCTAGCGCTGGGGCGCGACTGCAAATATAGATGAAGCTTTGTTCACTGGCCCGCTGCTCACTTGTTGTGTGGCCCAGTTCCAACAGGCCATGGACCGGTGCCGGTCTGCGGCCGGGGGACCCCTGTTCTAGACCACTCCTTGCAGCAGGGCTGGGTCTGTTTTCTTTGTCATTAATCCTGATCACCCCAGAGGGGTTCAGTCGGTGTTTGTAGGAATATTTTTTATTAGCCATCCTGCGTGTTTACTGAACACCTGCCATATGTCCATATTCGAAATGCTTTACCTGTACTGAACTCATTTAACTCTCACAACCTGAGGAGTAAGTACTGTTATTATTGGCATTCTTCAGAGAAGCCAGAGCAGAAGTGAAGGGGTAGGAGGCAGAGCTGGCCAAGAGCGCAGGCAGGCTGGCCCTAGGATCTGTACTGGCTGCATTGCCAGAGTGAATGAATGAAAGAATAAATGAATGAATGTACAAATGAATAAATGAATGACTTGCTTCCTCTCTTCTCCCTGGGCCACACACACGGTTCTTCTCTCTCCCTGGTCATCTGCTCTGTCAGGTCACCTTATCATCTGGCCTACTAGTTCTTCTCTGAGGCCTCCCATTTCCTGCCTTCCAAGTTGGGCTCTTCAATAAATTCCTTTGCAATAATTGCTGAGTTGGCATGGGGCAAAGAGTTGGCAGCCCAGGAGGCCCTAGTCCATTATGGGTTTGCCTTCCTGTCCAGGGGCCTGTTTTGAGGTTTCCATTCATTCTTCAAGGAACTGCTGAGTCTACCCAGAGCCAAGGCCTGCGCCTACAGGTACCAAAGCAGCAGCGGTGACGCAACTGACAGGGCCCTTCTTGCAAGGAGGCTGTCGCCTTGTGGGAAAATGCTATTCCCAGTGCTCCCCACAGACCTGTTAACTTCAGCTATGCTCCCCACTATGGCTGTGATGGATATGGTCGTCATCCCTATCAGCTACATTAGGAAATAGGCTCAAGGAAGTTCAGTCCCTTGCCCAAGGTCACCTGACTAGGAAGGATGGAGCGGAGTAAAGTACACACAAAGCAAGATAACTTGTGCCGAGTGCCCGGTGAATGCCAACAGTGCAGTGACGGAG
>NW_024352839.1:995308-1122254 GCF_902729225.1 Pteropus medius
AGGCAGTACCCGAGTGGGGGTGCACATTGAAGTGATAGCTGTATGGGGACAGGGAAGAGGAGGGGAATGCTGTAAGTGGCAGGAATAATGGTGCCCGGGCTGAGGAGAGACAGGACGTGGTATGCCTGAGTAATGACTGCTGTATTGGCATTGTTTCTGGTACGACTTTAAACTTAGGTCAAGCAGCTTCTCCCATTCTCACTGGTGTTCCAGTCCCTGCCTCCACCCCCATCTTTGCACCCGACCCTGACCACCTCACCACAAGCCTTCCTTGCCCTTCTTTATTGTTTACCCTTCTCTACCAAATAAAAAGAGAGGGGCTGAGAGCGGACCTGATGGGAGGAGTGCTGGGAAGGCTTGCGAGCATACAAGAACAAGTGTAAAATTTGAGGCAGCCAGAGGACCAAGCAGTGGCTAGTAATTTTCATTAAAAGGATAAATTAGGTTTCTGTTTCCCATTTTATACTTTTTTAGTTTTTTGATATCTTGAAAATGTATTTGAAGTATGTTAAACGTCTAATATTATGGCTTTGACTTATAGATTCTAAACATCTTTAAATAAAGGGGGACAGTTAATGTCAGTGAGGACTATGTGAAATGGGCACTAAGAAACATTGTCCAAATATAAGAGGTGCTAGATCAGGGTCCTGAGAGGTAGATGGCCAATGTGCTGAGGTGACATGGGAAGGGTGGGGGTGGGCACGCATAGTGCTTGTGAGGCCCCATGAGAAGCTGGGATTTTATTTATGGGGTGATGGAAGGCCATTGGAAGGTTTAAGTAGGGGAGTAGTAACTAGGTCCAGCTGATGTTTAATAACCCTTTTCCTGTTTAGGAAAAAAAGTGTAGCTCTCTGCCAGTGTTAATTTAACATCATGCGTAGGAATGCTACGTTTTCTAGGATTTGACATTTTCAGCAATCGAGAATTACTGTATTTTGTAAGTGGCAGTACCACTACTAAAAAGAGAATGCTATAAATAGAAAGATGTTTGTTTCCAAAGATTATCAATATACTAGAGCGATGTGAAAATAATAACAAAAGCGAGATATTTCATGGCAAACTTTAGGGGTAAGGTTAGGACTGTAATCCACAAGTTATCTCGGGGTAAATGCTGCAGCTGCAAGCGCCACCAGTGTGTATTCTCGGAGCAAACGGGAAATGGGTTAAAAAGGCCTCTATGGCTGCTGTGTAGGAACCGAGTGGAAGCTATTGGTTAGGTGGCGATGCCGTTTCCTGGGAAGGGAGATTTGGGGATTGAAGGAGAATCAAGAGTTGAGTTTTAGACATGTTGATATGCCTGTGAGAAGACATGCAAGTGAGTACAGTGGGGCATCTTTCCAGATTAGTGCTTCTAAAATGGGACTTCTCTAAGACCTCCCTCTCCAAACCAGTACCCAGAGGCATTTGCACACGGTCTGGGGTTATGAACCCTGTATGACAGGCTGGAATCCCATTCTCGTCATCTTTACGTCCCCTCCATTAATGTGTTGCAAGCATGCATTAGAAAGCTGCCCTTACCACTGGAAGATACTGATCTCCTGTTTATCCACGACCAGCCGTCCATTCTTGTATTCCACAGTCCCCTTGTATTGGCCATGGGTGGAGTCATACTTGAACAGGTACACCTGTGGCAAACAGCATAGCTCCAAGGCTTAGGGTAACGTGTGGGGGAGTGAGAATCCCTCAGGAGTCCCTGTCTTGGTGAAGGTTCCACATTGCAGCTGGGAGCCTTCCAGAGAACTCCCTGAACACCCTCCCCACCTCAGTCCTACCCTCTACCTGCTGCTCACCATGTATTCTGGGTCAATGAATGGATCGTTCACTGCTACCACCTTCACGCCCTTCTCCATACAGGCGCGCAGCACCAGGCGACCGATGCGTCCAAATCTGTTCAGGGACAGGGGGTGTGGGGTTGTCCTCAGAATCCTCAGCCAGCAGGCAGAGGAGAGAATGGGAGAGAAGTGGGTGACATGAGGCCCCTCAAGGAGACTGGGTGGGACTCAGTCTGGGGCAAGAAGGTAATCAGCCCTGTTGGGGGTCAGATGACCTCATCAGCTGCTTAACTGAGTTTCCTGCTTCCTCATCCATCCATCCTCTTCCCCATTCCTAACCATGTAACTGGATGGATCTTGTAGAACTTCAGGTCACATTATGTCTTTTGGCCTAAAAACCTCCATGACCCTATCAGTAAAACCAGATCCAAACTCCTTACCGTGGCCTACCAAGCCCCTGCCCATTTTCCACCATACTCCTTCTTCTCCCTTGCTTGCTCTGCACCAGCCACACTGACTTCCTGCCTGTCCTTTGCACACTAAGCTGACACTTCTGCCCCAGAGCCATTGCTTGCTGCACAGCTGGCCTTCCCTGACACTTCAACTAACACTGCCCTCTCCAGTCTTACTATACTTCATACTGTTCATAACATATCACCAGACTGTCATGTTCCTTATTTGACGATTGTGTTCCTACCAGAATGTAAGCTGAGGGCGGAGACCTGTCCACCTTTGCAGGTGTTTCTTCAAGGTGGACAGAATGAAAACGCTGATGGCAAGAAATGTGGAGACACCCCGTTCAGTGATTGGAGGAAAGGCTGGGCCCTAAGGCTTCAAGAAGGGCCCAGGCGCTGGGGCTGACTTACCCACTGATGCCCACAGTCAGTTCCCGAACCACGGTAGGTTTTGGTGGAGGTGGAGGTGGAGGTGGAGGAGGAGGTGGCACTTCCTCTTTGATAGGCTGAGGCTGAGGTTGGGGCTCGGGCTCAGGCTCGGGCTGGGGCTCGGGCTCGGGCTGGGGCTCAGGCTCCCGTGGGGGTGGTGCTCTGGTTACTGTGGGGAGAGAGAACAAAAGCATCCTCAGTGAGGGCGGCAATGAACGCACCATCCGCGACCTTTCAAAAGAAAACTCAGGTGGTCTTCTCCCAACTTCCCCCAGCCTTCTCCTCCCCTGCTCTCTACTCTAGCGAGGGAAGGGGTGGGGTGGGGGGCGTTAGGATGGGAGTGGGTGCTATATGGGCTGGAGGAAAGCTTCTGCGCTGGGAATGATGAGTCTGGAGGAGCTTCAGCAATGAAGCATCATTCTCTCCCTATTAAAATGACACTCCCATTTCCTGGGTTCCACCGTGGACTAGGTACTGTGCTGGACTCCACGTGCATCACCCCACAGAATTCAGCTAGGCGTGCTCTACAAAACCATTTTACAGAGGGAAAACCGAGGCCCAAGGCAACAAGAGCGAGTGACGAGCAAGGAGGAGGTTCAGGGCCCATAGCCCTTATCGTGTCTGCTGCTGCATCTTGCAGGGATCTGGGGACCCTGGAGCCAGGCCTAAGTCTCGCTTCACTCCGGCCACGCCCGCCCCACGAGGGGCGGAGCTTCCCGGCTGCCGGGGTCTGCAGTCCGTGAGGATGGCACCAGGGAATGGGAGTTGCCCTTACCGAAGACCTGGGTTCGATCTGAGTTTGTCGGGTTAAATATGTGTGTGTACCTCTGGCTGGGTGAGGTAGGGCTGCCTAGTGCCTGCGAGCAAGCGCTCCGAATACTAACTCTACTATTTTGGTGTGAGAAACCTAGGAAAGGGGTTTGCGCTCTATGAAATGGGGACAATAAACCCCTGGCCTCACCAGGTGGTTGTGAGGTTTCAGTGAGCGCACGGCTCTGGCAGGTTGCTAGTGTCCTTGCTTCGTGTTATACGGAGGCGGCGGTGGGGGTGTGGGGAGGCGGCAAAGCCCGCCAACCCCCAAACGGCCCTTCCGCGCTGATCGACAGGAGCGTCAATTTTCTGTGAAACCCGTCTCGTCGAGTTCCTCAACCACCAGCGGCTGTCCTCAGAGACAGCGTAAATCCAGCCCCTGCTTCTCCCCTTCCACCTCGTGCGAGTGGCGCACCCTCAGAGCGGGGGTTCTCGTCCCCTCCACCGTCGCCACAGAAACCACTTTGCCAGCAAACTCGAGGGGCTGACGGGGCTGGGGTTAGAGGGAGGGAGGGAAGCGGCTCCGGATGGAAGAGCCGCGCCCGCCAGCGGCAGCCCTTCCCTTGCCTCCTGTCCCATCCCTTGCGGGGACGCTCTCGGAAGGGGGCTCTGACCCGGCGATCCCTGCTCCTCGACTGCCCTCACTTGCCCTCCCCGGGGGCGTTTCGGCGTTTTCCTCACCCGGGCATGGCTGTCGCAGCAGCTGGACAACGGTGACATTGGTGAGGACGATGTCGCGTTTCGACATGCTTCCTAAAGTTTCATGGCCTAGCTGCACCAGGACCCACCGCGATGTTACTGCGAGGTGGGGCACAGGCAACCTGCCGGGACGATACAGTGCCCAGTGATGTCACAGTGCTCAGTGATGTCACAGAGGTGGTGGCATGAAGGCCCAGTCCCATTCGTGAAGTGTGCTCTTTGCATGCTGAGCACTACTGTTCCAAGGCCACCGCTGGCGTCTAGAATGGCATCCAGTTTTTTATACTGGCCCTCAAAGCCCTTTTCTCTCTCCTCTCTCTCCTTTGGCACACTGGCTCGCTGCTGTTCCTTGACACCTCCCTCCCCCATGGTTACCCTTGCTGTTCCCTTACGCCTGGAAGCCCTGACCCGTCCATCCCTTGGCTGGTTGCCTCTTGGTTTCCCTCAGGTGCCACCCTTTAAGAGAGGCCCTCCTGATTCCCCATCTGCAGTTCTCCCCTTTCTCAGCCATGATCTGCCATCACACTCCGCTCCCTGCAACATACCCACTTTCCAAGAGGCTTTGTCTGTTCCATTGTGCAAAACTGCCTCAGGGTTACACTCTATTATTTTTATTTTCTTCACAGCATATGTCTCTCTCTAAAAAATCATCTTGTTTATTCATTTGTTTTCTTACCAATTGTTCTACCCACTAGCCCAAGCTCTGGGAGGGCAGAGTGCTTGTTTACCTCATCAATTTTATATTCTGTTGACTAAAAGAATGTTTAGGGTGCCCACTCAATAAATAATACCAGAATGAATAAATAAATGTAACCTCCAGGTTTCTTTGATCCCCAGTCTTAAAGCAACCTCCAAGCCATATCCTCACAGCACCCCAATTCTTTTCCTTGTGGCTTTTCTTGTAGTTTGTCATGATCCAGATATTGATATGCTGTTCACTGTCTCCCCCATAGGGCATGTGTTCTTGTCTATTTTGTTCACCACTGGGCCTCCAACAGCTAGAACTGTGCCTGGCACAAAGCAGGGTTCCATAAACATTTGGCGAAGAACAAAGGACAGATGGCTCCCTTCCTCTCAAGCACTGGGGTGGGGGCTTGCACAACTGTGACTCACAGGCAGGCACCTTCACCTGCAGAGCCAGTTGACACAGCTCTGATCAAGATTTAGGGGTGTGTGGGTTTGGGCCAGGAAGGAGTCACCATCCCATAGAGAGGTGTGGAGGCAAGAAGGGGCAGAATGACATAACCTCTTCCTTCCCCAAACCTCTGTGGGAACTCAGTTTGCTAAACACCAGAGGTGGAACTGAAAATAAGTTGGGTGTATGGATAGGGAGATTTCTAGAACCAATACCAAAAAAAGATAGTAAACAAAGGACAAACTTAACATGTATGATCAAAGGGGTAAAAAAGACCACACAAAACCAGGATTGAAAAGGGACCGATTTTGTATATCTTTATAATAATCAGTATGAAAAGCTCGAAGCAATTAAAATATTTCTTAGAAAATATAAAGGATCAAAACTAGTACGAAAAGAAATGGTAAATCTGAGTAGGCCAATAACAAGAGAAGAGACAAAGAGTTAAGATCTGTCCTCCCGAAGGCTGATTCAGATCCTGGTGATTTTATGGCAAGATCAGCCAAAGCATCAGCCTAACAAATATTTGCCAACCTATAGGAAGTGTTGCGAGTACTAACCCAAACTGGGAAGCCCATGGCAGCTCCTTTGCAGGGAGGCTTCGGTCAGGATGCATGTTTGGAGGCACCACGGGTTGGCAGGCACCCTGTGTGTACTTTTGGGGGAGCTGTGACAGCTCAGTGACTGAAACCACCTCCACTTGCTCTAGGAAAGCAGCACAGCCACATTACCAAGACCAGCAGAGGGTGGCAAAGAAAGAACAACTCCAGGTCAGTCTCACAGAGACAGATACCTAAGTCTGCAATCAAATAGTGGCCAGTGTTTGGAATGGAGCACTGAGGAGAAGGATTGGGGCTGACAGAAGATGGTAGGATGGGGCAGAGAGAGGGGTGGAAAGAGAAATGGAGAAACCCCCACCTTGTCAATCTTGGGGCAAATTAGGATTTTGGACCTCCCCACCCAGCAATCTCTTGGCATGGGAAACACCCTCATTTAGGCACTGGACAGGGCAGAAAAGCCACACCCGAGATTGCCCAGGGACTTGGCTTTGTCCCTGGAGCATGAAACTGGGAAACAGATTTGATGAGCTCAATCGTGGAGAGGTGGCACAATTAATCACCCCCTATCGGTAGAGCCCAGAGAAGGCAGAAGCTCCTGGGCCTCTAGGTCTGGGATGCCTGGTTCTAGGTGGATCCAACTGTTCAGGATCTGGGGTGGAACCCTGGGTCCTTCAAGGGCAGTGGGCCTTGTTGCCCTTGTTTGAACAAAGCCTGAAAACACGTGCAGATTCTCACCACACCTGGGCACCCACACACATAACTCTGCCACCCCCGCTTGCTCACACCCTACACATTCCTTCCTGCCTGGCCTTCCCACTAGCAATCCCACCTCCACCCCTCTCTCAGTCTCTCCCCGTGGCACCAAAACCCAAATATCTTTCACCCCTGCACCCAGCTGTACCCACCCATTAGCTCTCATCCTTCTGGTCTCCACCTCCCCCTAAACTAGCTCCAGAAAGATAGTCTGCCACAGATTTACCAACCACCACCTGCCCTTCCTTCCGATGCCCCTCTTTACACCTAGGCCAAACTCTCAGCTGTTTCCCCCTCCAATTCATGCCACCATGTCAACACCTGGGGCTTCAGGTTATGACTTAAGCATCTCCAGGGGGAGGAGGGCAGGAAGAATGAGCTTCTGGCCCCCAGCCCAGGTTTTGGCTGACAGTCTCCTGCTGTCCTGGGTCTTCAGCCCCTCCCCATGGCTGCCTGAACCGGCTTTTCAGGAGACACTGCGTCCTGTCCCAGCTCATGGCAATCAGCCCCCTGCCCTTGCCCAAGGGCTGGGAGGTAGGAAACCAGGGTTCTGTGATGAGAATGTGATCCTTGCTCCAAAATCTCCAACCCTCCCCAAGAGACCCTAGGTTCGAGCTCTGGGGACCCAGGCACCCTTTCCCCCAGCACCCTCTGAGACTCAGGCCTAGCCTGTCTTCTCTTGGCTTCTTCTAATCCATCCATTTGTTCAATCTATAAATATTTACTGAACCCCAGGCAATGTTCTAGAAGTTGAGGATGTAGCAGTAACCAACACAAAGGCTGTGTCCTCTGGAAGTTTATAATATGATAAGTGAGAAAGGCAATAAAAAAGATAATTTTGGATTGTGGTAAGTGCTATAAAAATCAAAGGAAGATATTCCACAGTGTAACTGGGGGATGGCCAGGGAAGGTTTTTTGAGAAGTTTTTGAGCCAAAAACAGAATGAGGAGGAACCCGCCACCTGAAGATCTGAGTTCTGCATTCCAGACAGAACAGCGAGTGCAAAGGCCATGAAGCAGGGATGAGCTTGGTGTGTTTAAGGACGAGGGTGAAGTCCTGTGAGGCTGGAGCATAGTAAGTGTGTGTTGGGGGGATTAAAAAAGATCAATAAGAACAAGGTCTGATGACTCTGTCAACTTCCCAGGAGTGCTCCCCTCCTCCTGACTATACCTCCCATCTTTCTAGAATCTCAGTGCTGGGGAAGCTAGATCCTTAGATCCCCTGAGAGGAGTGAAGATGCCGGGGAACCAGGAATGGGGGTGATTGAAGGTGGGGTTGGGAGAAAGGAGGCCTGGCTAGTGGGTGAGGAATGAAAAGAGGAGGTGGTTGAAAGGGCAGATATCTGGGCTCTAGGGTGGAGGGCCCGAGCTGGGCAAGGAGCAAAGATGCCATGTGAGTGTTCTCCATTCATGACTCATCCTCTCTTCCTCCTCTTCATTGCTCAATCCCAAATCTCCCTGGGAAATACCTACCTGACTGGAGACCAAGTCAGTGCCTCGCAGGGGTAATTGAGTCATGAGGGGTGGAGAAGAGGGAGGGAGACAGAGGATAAATAGCAGCTTTGCTTCACTGGCTCCTCTCTGCAGCCTCCCCACCCTCCCAACAATATGCATCTTGCCAGTTTGGTCAGCTCCTGCTCCCTCCTACTGCTACTGGGGGCCCTGCCTGGATGGGCAGCCAATGACGACCCCCTTGCGAAGGTCATTGAAGGAATCAACCGAGGGCTAAGTAATGCAGAGAGAGAAGTGGGCAAGGCCCTGGAAGGCATCAATAACGGAATCACTCAAGCCGGAAGGGAAGTGGAAAAAGTTTTTAATGGACTTAGCAACATGGGGAGCAGTGCCGGCAAGGAGGTGGACAAGGGCATCAACCACGGCTTGGACAAGGTAGCCCATGGGACCAACCATGGCATCGGACAAGCAGGAAAGGAAGCAGAGAAGTTTATCCATGGGGCCAACAATGCTGCTGGACAGGTTGGGAAGGAGGCAGACAAAGTGATTCAGGGGGTCCATCATGGGGCCAACCAGGTGGGCAGTGAGGCAGGAAGGTTTGGCCAGGGAGTCCACCATGCTGCCGGGCAGGCTGGGAATGAGGCAGAGAAGTTTGGCCATGGGGTTCACCATGGAATAAATGAGGCCTGGAAGGAGGCAGAGAAGTTTGGTCAGGGGGTCCACCATGCTGCTGGGCAGGAGGCTGGGGAATGAGGCCGGGGAGGTTTGCCAGGGGGTCCCTGCCATGCTGCTGGGCAGGCTGGGAATGAGGAGCTGGGAGAGGTTGACCGGGGGAGCCCTGCCATGCTGCTGGGCAGGCTAGGGAATGAGCTGGGAGGTTTGGCCAGGGCCCACCATGCTGCTGGAGCAGGCTGGGAATGAGCTGGGAAGGGGATTTGGCCAGGGGCCTACATGCCAGACGAGCTGGGAAGAAGGATTTGGCCATAGGGTTCACCATGCTGAATAAATGAGGCCTGGAAGGAGGCAGAGAAGTTTGGTCAGGGGGCCCACCAGCCTGGGCAGGGCTGGGAATGAGGCCGGGAGAGGGGTTCCCCGGCCAGGGGGTCCCACCATGCTGGGCAGGCTGGGAATGAGGCCGGGGAGGAGGTTTTTGTGGGGGCCCTGTGTCTGCAGGCAGGCTGGAATAGAGCAGAAGTTGTGCATGGGGTTCACCATGGAATAAATGGGAGCTTGGAAGGGGAGGCAGAGAGAAGTTTGGTCCAGGGGCCCACCATGCCGCAGCTGGGCAGGCGGGAATGGGCAGAGAAGTTTGGCCTGGGGTTCACCATGGAATAAATGAACCTGGAAGAGCAGAAGTTTGGTCAGAGATTTTACACACCATGCTGCTGGGCATGCTGGAAAAGAAAAGAATAAATAGTCAAGGTGTGCATCCTAGACAACTCCAAACTGGAACAGGAAGTGGAAACGATTTAGCCAGGGCGTTCATTATACTGCAGAGCAGGCTGGGGAAAAGAGGGAAACAAAAATAGTCCAAAATTATTACCATCCTAAGTCAACCAAATGGGAAGAGGAGAGGAGTGGAAAGAGAAATTTGGCCAGAGGTCCCACCATGGGGTTAATGAGGCCTGGAAGGAAGCAGAGAAGTTTGGTCAGGGGGTCCACAATGCTGCTGGGCAGGCTGGGAAAGAGGGAGACAAAATAGTCCAAGGTGTGCATCCTGGGGTCAACCAGGCTGGGAAGGAGGTGGAGAAATTTGGCCAGGGGGTCCACCATGGGGTTAATGAGGCCTGGAAGGAAGCAGAGAAGTTTGGTCAGGGGGTCCACAATGCTGCTGGGCAGGCTGGGAAAGAGGGAGACAAAATAGTCCAAGGTGTGCATCCTGGGGTCAACCAAGCTGGGAAGGAGGTGGAGCGCTTTGGCCAGGGAGTTCATCATGATGTTGAACAGGCTGGAAAGGAAGCAGACAAAGTGGTCCAAGGGGTCTACGATGGGGTCAACCAGGCCGGGAAGGAGGCAGAGAAATTTGGCCAAGGGGTCAACCACGCTGCTGGCCAGGCTGGAAAAGAAGCGGAGAAACTTGGCCAAGGTGTCCACCATGCTGCTGGCCAGGCCGGAAAAGAGGTGGACAGGTTGCAGCAGAATGTTCATAATGGGGTCAATGAAGCCATGGGGAGGCCAACCAGCTGCTGAATGTAGGTGAACAGGGGTGGGGAAATGGGAAGAAGGGGGCTAGGGGGAGGGGGAGGGAAAGGTTAACCCCTTGGGACACTTGGGTAGCCCAGGCAGCTTTCATGTGGTGAAAGAAGCTTGGGTGGCTATATAACCGTGTCCTCCTCCTTCCTTAGAAAGGAGCTGGTGGTCATCTGGTCAGATGGATCAAGCCCTCTGATCCTTAGAGCCCTATACCAGGCAGTGTGAATGGGACCCGGCCCCAACTTCAGGGAGTTGCCCTTCTAGTTAAGGAGATCTAGAGGGAGGAACATGAAGCCTCTCCCGGGGAACAGGAAACAGTTACTGAGCCAAGATCTGTTATGGTTGGAGGAGAAAGAGTGTTGAGAAATTGCAGAGCATCAGACTGAGCTTGAGGAATAGCTTTGGAGATAAGACTTTTTCTGTTTAATTTTTGAAATGAGGTAGTCAGGGGTGAAGACTTTAACTCCCTGATTTTCAGTTAAGGAAACCAAAGCTAAGTGAGATTTAAGGGGGTTTGCCAAGGTCATGTGGCTGGCACACAGCTTTGACAAATCACAGGTCAGGGTTCTTTCTTTCTCTCCTCACTGCCCATCAGAGCAGGTCTCCTGGAGGATTTCTGATCCCCATTCATGTAGAGGGAACAGATACTGGAAGGAAGGAGAGGCTAGCAGCTCCATGCACAATAGAACAGGCACCAAGGTGGAGACTTGGGGAATAAGAGAAGGCTAACCCTGCCTACCTCAATTTCCCGCTTCCCAATCTCCAGGAGGAGTCTTTGGGACACCATCTTGAAGACTGGCCCAGGCCTCAAAGCCCAGAGCCACACTGGCTGCCAGGCAGGGAGCCAAGGATGGGGCATAGGGGAAGGGACTGCGTAGAAGGGGCGTGTGGTAGGGGAAAAGGCTCTGTGTCAAATGGCAGGATTCACTAGGTAGAGGCCGGAAGAGGGAGGTTTGTTATGGGTTTTGAGGCTGGCAGCATCACTGGGGAGGCACTGCTGAGTTTCTGGGGATAGGATTAAAGACGGAGAGCAACCCAAGTCAGGGATCAGGCACCAGTGTGTGTAGAAGGGGTAGATTTGAGGTCAGGGCTAAGGTTAACTCTGGTCCTGGTATTTGTGTGGGTCCTTTGGGCTCCGTTTCCAGTCTGGCCCCTTCTCAGTGACTGAGGACATCTCATTAAAGTAAAGGGGATCCGGGGGGAAGACGAGTCAGTAGGCACAGATCCTTCTTGGCTTTTCTTTCCATCTCCCACAGAATTCCCGCGGCCACATGGCTGTGGGCTTTTCTTTGCAGGCAGTGAGGCGAAAGGTGGTTAGTCACCTTGGAGGACATCAGGTCACTGGGGAAAAGGAACTTGGGGGACCCTCAAAGACTGAGGGCTTGTGATGACGGTCTGGGCTTCGTCCACAGGGAGGTCATCCAGGCGGATCCACCAGCCATCACGGAGGGGGCGCAACCACAACATTAACATCTGGAGTAAGTCTCCCTAACACAGCATGGACTCGGAGTTGGGGGAGTGCAGGCCCTCCTAGGATTCAGGTGGGACGGATGTTGGGGACTGACCTTCTTGTCCTTAAATTCCAGGCTTCAGTCAACAAGCCCTTCATCAACTTTTCAGCTCTGTGGAGGGTGAGTTGCCCACATGGTTTCAGATTTCTGCTCTCTATCCTGGGAGATAGTTGTACACCCCCGTTCCCATGGCCTGTTCATAGACAGCTTCACTGGACAGACTCTCAGCCTTTCAGAGACTGTCCAGAGCTGTTTGCCAGCTCTGCTCTTCCCTTTTTTCACCTGCTCTTTGCCCTTTGCATCCCATTTTTCATCTTTTGGGTGCTTTCCATTCCCACTGAGGCAGCAAAGACCTCCAGGGACACGTGTGCATCTGGGAATGGAGGAGGGAGGTGCTGTTGAGACCATCTCCTTCATGTGTCCACTATCTCTCACCATCTCCCCTCTGACTCCCTGCCTCAACCCACTGTGCACAACCCTGCCGCCCAGCTCCTGCTGCCTTGCAGCAATATGCTGAGTGGTGGAAACCAGTAGCTCTGTCCTTTTCCTGGTTGGCAAACTCCCCACCCCTAGTATAAAGGCTCCTGTGGGATCCTGATCCTCATTCTGGGCCTCAAGTCCTAGCTCTACTCTTTTCATCAAGTATCTCAGCTGCCTGAGGCTGGGGCAGTTGGATGAAGGGATGTAATGGTTCTGTAGACTGTGCCTAGAACCCAAAGGCATACCTTGTTTATTCCCAGGCTATGGGGATGGCAGGGAATCCTCTGAGGCGAAGCAGGCAAGACTTTTTGGTTCCTACAGAGGCATCTCTGCCTGGGAGGGCTGGCTCCCTATTCTTCCTCAATCTAGGTGCCACCTTCCTTAAGATATTCCCTAGAACATAGGTAATTCCTGGGCCAGAGTAGCCAGTGTCCCTCTCATTTCTCTAGTGGATGTGAAGGAAGAGGTCTTGGTCCCCTCACAACTGCACACCCTGCATTTACTCACAGTTTCCTTCTTTCTTCCAGAGCATCGCCAGCATCATTCCCTAAACTGATGCACTGGACTTGCCAAGCAGACTGGTAGTCCTGTTGTCGTATCAGCTGAAATGACCTGGAGGAGCTGGGGGTGGGGGGAGAATTTCGGGAGTCCCTTAATGGAACTGTACTGAGATTTGTGAATAAATACAAGACACTGTACTTTCATCATGGTCCACGTGCTCCCTAAGGAAGGATTGAAGTGGGGAGGCTTGTCTTTTCTTGCTCCTTCACTGAGGAATTGGGAGGAGGGGGTGGTCTGTTGCATGGAATGGGTTGAGGTGGAGATTTCAGGCTGATCACATCTAAGAGGGCGGTTACAGGGACAAGCCATCCTTCACTAATATGCAAAGTTCGTGCTAGGCACCGGGAGGAGCATCATGGAAGAAAAGAGGTTTCAGGCCAGGTGTGAGGGCAGAAGCACCAGGGAAGAGATGGCAGGAACCTAGGGGGAGCCCAAGGGGACAGCATCCTCATTCGGGGTATGGTACCAAAGGAATAATAATGATCACTTGGGTTTGTTGTGCAAGGAGCCCTGCCCAGTGCTTTACATGTATGACATCACTGAAGTCTCCCAACCATCCAGTTAGGAAAGAATGCTTATTCTTCTGTTATTGCACATTTTATAGAGAAGCACGTGGAGGCTCATGCGAGTTAAGACACGTGACCAAGGTTACACAGTCAGTAAGTGCAAGGAGAAACAGCCTAAGAGCTACAAGGAGTATTCTGAAAACACGGAGATCTTTTCCCATTCGGCATGAACAGGGGTAGGGTGTCAGTGAATAAGGAGAGGAAAGGTACATGTGGGAGATCCTCTCAAAGGGAGAAGGACCAATGGCTGAGGGAGAAGGCACACTGATGACAAGAGGAGGGTGTCTCTACAATGACAGGAATGGTGACCCAGAAGGCCCAGTTTTCAATCTGCGGATGACTCAAAGCCCAGAAGAATCATGTTAGCAACTACTACATACTGAGTACTTACTGGGTTCCAGATCGTGTGTGAAGGGCTGTTCATGCTCTGTAACCATTTAAGCCTCCCCTAACCCAAAGGTAGAAATCCTCTTATGATTGCCAATGTATGAATGAGGAAACTGAGGCTCAGAGGGGCCAGGGTACTTGCCCAGGATAACCCATGAGAATGCAGCAGGCCTTTCTATTGCCAGAACCTGACCTTTCACAGCTACCTGTAAAGTCTCTAGAGCACGCGTACCAAGGTACCAAGCGCTGGCCTTGGGAGACCTGCATTCCAATCAGGGCTCTGTGCCTGTAGGCAGCTTACTTCCCCTGAAGGGGCCACAATTTCCTCCTACATAAAGCATGGGCAGGTGTCTGCAGTAGAGGACTACAAACATGGCTTCCAGCTCCAAAATGCCATCAATTGTGGGACCAAAAATAAAGAGACTGTTATTGCCCTTGGGGGAATTTACAGGCTTCCTGAGGAGACAAAGCATATAAATAGAATATGAAAACAAAACAGCAATGCATCAGTAAGAACTAAATGACACACCAAGGAGAGGAGGGGCCTGAATGTACATGATAAAGGTAATGTTCCTGACACTTTATATTCATTGCATTTTCCTTGTTTGTAGATTACCATCATTTTTACCACATTTGTTCTTTCTATCTCCTTGCAATATTTTATTTTGAAACTATTTCAAACTTACCACAAAGATGAAAGAATTTCAGAGTGGATCCTTGCATATCCAACACTTAGATTCTGCCACTAACTTGCTTTTTCACACATCTGTACACTACGCATCTATCCATCTAGCCATGTATAAATACATTTTCGATGCATTTCAAAGTAAATTGCAGACACTTGTTTCCTGCATTTTAATAAATAGAAGCATTCATTCATAGCATGAATTATTGAGGGTCTATCTGCTGGACATCATTTCATATGGACTGGAGAAGTACCTTCTAAAAAGGGAATATTCAAGGAAATCATTCTTTCATAAAGTAAAATCTTTCACCGATTTTATTTGCATGCACATTTTCTTGCTGGGTTTGTTTGCCAGAGGTATGGGAAAAATCAATATGTACTAGGGGTCAATCATGAGAGGCTTCTGGAAAAGACGTAGTCGTTTCTGAAAAGTAAAAGAGGCATAGCTCACTCTTGCCTCGGGGCCTTGCGTGCAGTTTCCTCTGCTAAGAATATTCTCTATGCTCCTCACTTTTTCATTAAAGTATAGTTGACCATTTACAACAACATGGATGGACCTAGAGGGTATCAGGCTAAGTAAAATAAGTCAGACAGAGAAAGACAAGTAATTCCATATAACTTCACTATAATATGTGGAATCTAAAAAGCTAAACAAACAAGCAAAACAGAAACATGCATAGATACAGAGAACAAACTGATGGTTGCCACTGGGGAGGGGGTGGAGGAATAGGAGAAAAAGGTGAAGGGGAATGAAGATATAAACCTCCATGTCCCTCTCATTCCCCACGTTGCCTCCTCCCTACCCTTCGGGTCTCAGTTACCTTAACCACGCAATCCAAACTAAGGGCCACCTTTGTTATTTTTTCTCATGGCACTGATTTTTTCTTCACAGTGCTTATGAGAATTTGTACTCCTACATTTACTTGTTTCATATCTATTTCCCCGCTAGACTACGAGGTTCGACAGGAGAGGCACAAATGGCCGGCAACTAGTAGAGAGAAGGCTACTGGCTTGAGCAGACTTGGGAAAGGCCTTGGAGTAAGTGTGAGCAAGGAGGAACCTGAGACAGATAGGTGGAGCCAGGCTAGGGAGTAACAAAGACGGGAGGGGCCAGTTTCTGCAAATGTGGAAGAACAGGGAGAGGAGTTTGGGCGGGACCCTCACAGCCATCTTTATTGGGCGCTTACTATGTCTGTGCTAAGCACTTACAGACATGATTCATTCCATCCTCAGGATCTCCCCAGAGGCAGGTACCATGATTATCCCCCTTACAGATGAAGAAGTTGAGGCTCAGAGAAGGGAGAGAGTTGCCTGAGGCCACCCAGCTAGTAAGTGGTGATGGCTTGGCTTTATTCAAGAGCACTTCCCTGCAGGTGATCTCTGCTGGTGACATGGCCTGTTTCCCTGGGACCCTTGGGGAGTGGGCCGCTTCAAAATAAGTCATATTTAAAAATACATTTCTCAAACAGAGACTCATGGACATGGTTAGATTACAGAGGGTAGAGGGTGCGGGGAGAGGGGAGGTAGACCGGGTAAAGGGGGTCAAATATGTGGTGACAGAAAGAAATCTAACTATGAGAGGTGAACACCCAGTGTAAATATCTATATGCCTTACTGTTAAAGTGTGTAGCTGAAATTTATTGGATTTTGTTAACCAGTATCACCATAAAAAATTAATTAATTAATTAAAAAAATAAAAATAAGTCTCTGCATTTGGCCCTTTTAAGAAGTACGTGCATGTGTCTCAAAATTAGACAACTGCAGAAAAAACATTCCAACAACATTAACATGAACAACACTAGGAAGAACCTATAATGAGTGCACCTTTATGCCAGTCACTGCTCTAAGCTCTGCATCATTACTTCATTTAATCCTCACATTCATCCCTCTTACAGGCAAGGAAACTGTTGTACAGATGGGTTAAGATCACGGCTAGTAAGTGGTGGAGCTAAGATTTCACCCTAGACTCTGGGATAAACACTGTGGATGGTCTGAGCCAGTCGATGTCAATTTGAGGCCCCACAGGAGGGAGCAGAGACACTGCCCGGACCCAAGGCCTCATCTCCTCTCTATACTTGGTCCAGCCTCCATCCCCAATTCCTGAGCCTCCTGTTCCCTATACTTCTCCCCTCTGCCCCCCCCCCCTCAAGCACAGTCTGTTCTCCCAGAGGAACCCTGTTAACACCTGAGTTAGATCACAGCCTTCCTCAACTCAAAGCCCTCGGCTGGCTTCACATCACTCAGACTAAAAGTCAAAGTCTTTGCAATGGTTTCCTCTCTGACTTCAACTCCTCCCATTTGCCTCTGCTCCAGCCTCAGGGCCTTTGCACTACCATTTTCTGGCTTGGAATACTCTATCCCCAGATATCCTAATGGTTCATTCTCTCACTTCCTTTGGGTCTCAATTCATAGGTCACACCTCAAAGAGCCCTTTCTTGACCACCCTATTTAAAATACCTCCTCTGTCTTCTCTGTCTCCTCACTGTACCCTGTTTTTCTTTATAGTGCTTACCACCATCTGATATGTTTGTTGTCCAGCTTCCCCCACAATGAATGTGAGCTCCCTAAGGAGAGAGGTTTTGATGATCTTGTTCCATGCAGTATCCCCAGTGCCTAGAACAGGTACGGCACTGAGTAGGTACTCAATATTTGTTGAATGAATGCAGTAGTGAATTAGAAAAGCTGAATTCAGAGGGTCATGATGTGGACATGTCAGATTTGTAGATGCTACAAATTTGTAGCATGCTACAGATTTGTGGATGTACAAAACAAGGGAGGCATGGTGATGTAGGAAAAAAATTATTCAAAATCAGACAGACTTGGGTCAAATTCTGACAACTTTATTTTACTATGATCTTTTCACATATGAGCTAATGTATATGTTTAACAGCCCTAGGCTTCAGTTACCTCATCTGTAAAACAGGAATAATATCTACCTCTTGAGGTTATAATGAGGATTAAATGAGATCTTGCATGTAAAAGTACCGCATCTTCTATTGGGTATTTAATAATTATGCCTTATGACAGGTATTTAATAATTATACCTTAAGACTGATTTGAGGTGACCTCTCAGGTCCAGAGATATCTGAGAGCAGTTTTTCCCAGAAGGTAGAATACGGGACTGCTGGTGGCAGGGAAGAATTTAGGGGGTTTGTGAACATGGCTTTAAATAACTAAAACACCCAACGAGAAACTTTTTTTTTTTTAAATTTTCTTTGAAGCTTTCTGATTATGTCAAAGGGGAAGACTCAATTTCTGTGCTGCTGCGTCTTGAACATCTCTCTCACCCATTAACCTCCCTCCTTAACAAAGAGGATACAGGAACTGCAGCCACCGATAATGTGAGACCGTGGTTTCCTTCTCACTGAATTCTTCTGGTACTTTCTGTTTATGGGCAAGTGATTCTGACTTTCATTTCTAGCAGGAATATAGAGTATTCTCTTAAAATATATATTAAGAAAGTAAGCCGGCTTAAAGAAAATTATTAGTACCAGAAAAGGGAGAGGGCGGGTATACGCTGTTGTGGGGGTGGTGTCCTGTGAGGCAAGGGTGGGAAGGAGTCCAAGTCAGCGCGTGCTCTACCTCCTGCCTGTCGTCCTACCTGAGGAAGTGGGAAGTGACTGGTCTTAGGGGCTGGGGTCTCCTTCACCAGTCCTGGAGGCCTCAGCTTTACGCCTGTTCTCTGCCCCTCCACAAGGTGCCAAGGCAAAACCTAAACCAATTCTACCTGGGGAAGAATGAGGGCTTTGAGAAGCAGGGGAGGTCTGAGACACTGGGATGATAGCAAACGCTGGGAGCCAGGGCTTAGGGGTGAGGCAGGCCTGGGCTTGGTTTTGGTGCTACCACACATTCACCAAGGCCTCTCTGAGCCCCAGGTTCTCTGATTCTAAACGGGGTAGTAATAAGACCAATCTTCCCGGGCCTTAAGGTCCTTAGTCCAGCGCTGGGCACATAGAAAGCACTCGATAAACTGGAGCTGCAATCATTATTATTATGACCACCACCATCATTATCATCATTAAAAAGTCAGAGATGGAATAACAGGGAGGTAGTAGCTGCGGAGGACAGACAGGGATTGTGTTTACATGGTAAGAGGTGTTGAATGTTACAAGGTGGGGTGCGGATGTTGGGGTGGAGAGAGAGACTGACTGGGAGACATTGAGAAAGGTAGATGGAAACTGGATCCTCCTAACTGGGTGATGAATTGCAGTGATATGAGACAGTGGCAAGTGGGAAGACGTGGGGGCTCCTGGGAGTAGAGTAGCAGCCACCACTCTTGCTAAGCAGGGATGAGACCTGGGAGGATGCTTGAGTTCTAGTCCTGAGCTGGGACTGGGGAAAGCGCCATGCTGATGATCTAGGGATCCTGCCCTGGCGCTGATCCCTTCTCCCTTGCCAGTGCTGCCTTAGCCCCTGGGGGAAGCTGGGGGATGGGTGGGGTGAGTTGATATAGTCTCAGCCCTCCCAGGAGGCCATGAACTCACACACGTGTCTCCTCTAGGACAGGTAAACAGGATGGGTGCCTGGGTCAGCTGCTCCCTCCCTAGGTCTTTTCCTCCCACTCATTCCCTGGGGGTGGCTGACCCACCCAGCTATCCTGCTCCACACCCAGTTTTCTCAGCCAAGAGCCACCAGGATGCTAACCGAGACACCCTTATGACCACTCTCAGGGTCGCAGCCCCTTCCCTTCTGGACGCCTGGGATCCCCACTGAGGACTGAGGCCAGTTTCACAGCTCCCAGGCTCTCTGTGGGCTGGAAGGTGTGGAAGAGGGTGAGAGCAGTTACCTTCAGGTGGCAGTATGGGAGAGGAGAGAGATGGAGAGGCAAACGCTGACTGAAACTGATTGAAAGACCAAGAAAAGGCAACTAACTGACTCTTGTTCTGGTCCCCTGACCTAGGCTGGCTTACACCTAGGATTGGTCCTGTTCCCCTGGGTTCCCTACCCTTGCTCCCTGGAGGGGTCCTGACTGTGATTCCCTTCTCCAAAGTCTCCTCTACCCGCTGCCTCCAGTAGATACCAACTGCCTATCTCCTCAGATGCCCCCATCCCCACCCTGTGCCCCAAATTCCTGGGGTTGGGAAATTGAAACACTTTTGTACCTATCTCATTCCATTTCTCCCCACCTCCCTGATGCATGGACTCCCTCTCTCTGTTTCAACACAGACTCTCAGACTCACAATTACAGCTCATTACCCTATCGGTGGCTGGCCCTGAGTCACACTAGTGGGGAGGGACTCTGGGCTGCCCGGCCCTGTCACCTTCTCCCAAGCTATGGTATAAGGAGTAGTGGCAGGGAGGAGGACTGTGGGAAGGCAGGGGAGTCTGGGAAAGGAGAGAGAAGGCTGCAGACCTAGAGGGAGGGAGAACAAGGTCGGGAGGAAGAAGAGAACACAGGAGGGCACACGGACACAGAGGAAGAAAAAGGGCAAGAAGAAGGAAGCTTGGGCGGGAGGAAGACACTCAGGAGAGAGAAGGAGCGAGACAGAGATGAAGTTGCGGGGGTCTCTGGCCTGCCTCCTGCTGGCCCTGTGCCTGGGCAGAGGAGAGGCTAGCCCACTGCTAAATGCAGGGGCAAGCGCTCAAGGTGTTGGGGAGGCTATTGGACATGGGGTGGGAGATGCCATTAGCCATGGAATTGGAGAGGCCTTTGGCCAAGGGGCTGGAGAGGCAGCCCCCTCTGGAATCCGGGATGCCGTGGGCCCGGCAGTGGGAGATGCTTTTGGCCATAGGGTTGGGGAGGCCATCCACCAGGGGGTTGGCGAAGCAGCCCATGCTCTTGGAAACACTGGGAGTGAGGCTGGCAGACAGGCTGAGAATATCATTCGACATGGACTAGATGGCGTCCACAGCTCCTGGCAGGGGATGCCTGGCAGCAACGGTGCTTCGGTGAGTGGCTGGAAGGAAGCTGGGTGTGGAAATGGGAGGCTGTGGGCAGCTGGGTTGAGAATCTTGAGAATTGTTTGGAAGGATGAATGGGGAGCTTATTAGTGGCTGTCTGAGGCAGTTTCCTTCCATGTTATGCATCCTTCCTCCACGACCTTGGGGTCTCTACCTGCCTCTCCCTATGTCTTGCTCTGGCTCCTCTCTACCTTAGTTGCTCTGCCTGCCCTCCCCTCATCACAGAGTGAAAAACACGCTAAGTGCAGGCATGTTGTCCTTGCAGGGAACCAATGGCCAACCTCCATCTGGAGGCCACGGCACTTTTGGCTCTCAGGGTGGCCTTGGAGCTCACAGCCAGGGAAATCCTGGAGGTTCAGGGACTCCCTGGGGCCCTGGACATCCTGGAGGCTCAGATGGCAGCTTTGGAACCAACTCTTTGGGACGCTCCTGGGGCCAAGGAGGCAACGGAGGGTCACAAAACATGGGGACCAATGCTCAGGTAAAGTAAGCGCCCCAGCCCTGATCCTGCCACCTCCCTCTCTTCAAGCCCACTCTCTCCATGCCTCCCTTGTCCTTCAGATCCCACACTCAGTCTCACCCTCCCTGCAGGGAACTGTGGCCCAACCTGGTTATGGCTCAGTGAGGGGCAACTCAAATACAGAGGTAAGAGGAAGAGTCTGGGGCAGAAGAGGGTGTCTGGGTGCATGTGATAGAAAGTGGGAGAGACCAAGAGGAAAGAAAGACAAGGGAGGGAAGGGCTTGAAGTGTGAGGCAGATTGGCCAGGGAAGAGAAGGGTGTGGGAAGGAGGCAAGGAAGAAAGGGAAGGAAATTAGATGAGGATGAGGGAGAAACATTCTGAGAAAGAAAGCCAAGCTATAAGGAGCAGGAGAACCTGGCCTGTGGCAATGGCTTTGACTGAAGTCTCAAACCTCACCTGTTCTCTTCCTCTGCAGTGCACCAACTCCCCACCATCCGGCTCAGGTGGAAGCTCCAGCAGCTCTGGGGTAAAAGAATGGGCAACCTGAGGCATTTGGCACAGGGAGAAAACAGAGAAACTCTGTTTCCCTCAGCCTGGGCAGGGAATATGCCCGAGCAAGAGAGGAAGGGGACAGAGGGCAGAAATCTTGGTGTTCTCATTTTCAGTCCTTGCTCTGGTCTCTTCCTGCCCTTCAGGGAAGCGGAAGCAGCAGCAGTGGTGGTGGCAGCAGCGGCAGCAGTGGTGGTGGCAGCAGCGGCAGCAGTGGTGGTGGCAGCCGTGACAGCAGCAGCAGTGGTGGCTCGTGCGAGTGGTGAGTAACGCTTAGCGGCGGGCGCGTCGAGATGGTGGCAACGAAGCGGCAGTGGTGAAGTGGCAGCGGCAGCAAGCAGCAGATGCTTAACAAGCGGCAGTGGTGGCTTCGATAACTTGATGGTGGCGTGGCACCAATCGCGGCGGCAACACTTCGGCAACAGTGGTGGCGAAACGGCGCGAGTGGTGGGCAACAGTGGCAGCCCCGGCAACAATGTCCTAGCTTAATTCTGGGGGCAACTCGGTGAGTTCTGCTCCTTTGTTAAAGGCAGAGATAGGCTTAGGCCTCTGGGGGTCCCTGCTGAGGAAACAAACTCCAAGGTCTTCCTGAAAGCTGCCAGCCTGGGATGAGCGGCATCCCGGGCAGTTGTTATGTATCCCGCCCTCCCAGCAGGATTCCTTGTACAAGCACTCTGATTCCTCCAGAAGAGGTGCCCTGCCTACTTCCGATCACTCTATACCCTTATCTCTGCCCTATTACGGTGAAGATATTCTACCTCCTGTCTAGCCCCTGTTCCACTTGGCAAATCCGACTAGAGCTGAGGATAATGGGTGGAAGAAGAGAGGTGGGCACAGAAAATCATGACACTTGCTAAGGACGCTATCAGGAGAATGGGGGCCAGCCCTCCCATGTGGAGACTTAAGGACATTTACAGAGCTGTGGTGCAGACAAACTAATATACGTAGCGTACACATGAGGCCCCTGCACTTTGGTGAGAGCGCCGGGAAGGGACCACAACCTGCAGCGGGATTAGGGGGCAGCTCCGAGAGGAGGGCCTGCAGAGAGAGCACACTGCTGGCTTCCTTGGGGACCAGTCTGGAAAAGGTGTCAGGCAAGAGGAGGGAAGCAACTAGAACGAGCCAGATAACATAAGCTGCTTTGATTTACTGCTCCTTGTGCCACCCGCTTTTCCCCCATCTAAAAGTGACCCTTAGAAAATTCTAGGAATTGGATCAAAGCAGATACTTAGGCTCCCAGGTAAACACTCTAGAGGCTCTATCCCCTTTCTATGTTCGAGGAGAGCGTGAGAGGAGAGGAGAGGCAGGGGCAGGGCAGAGGGAGCCCCAGCCTGCCCTCGGGCTCCACGGTCATGGCTTTTGTGAACTTAGGCTCCAGAGGCCTGGCATGCGGTGGGGGTTGGGGAGCAACAGCTCAGAATCCCCAAAGTATCCTACGTTTCCGAATACGGTTGGCTACGCCTTGCTTTCTCTGTGCTCTGAATAACTTCCCACAGTGACTGACTGGCTAAAAGATGGGAGGGTGTGGAGGTTGGGGAGAGAAGGTTAAGAAAATACAACATGGCTGGAAACTATTGGTCCCTTCCAAGTCCTTTTAAGATACCAGGTTGACGTGTGTTTTCTCTCATAGAACTACAATGCTGGCTCTTCCTCAGGTAGCAGTGGCGGAAGTGGTGGTGGAAATAAGCCCGGGGTGAGTGTCTGGTGTTCACAACTGCATAGATCTCCCTCGATTGTAGGAAGGAGAATAAAAGGCCCCTCAGATAATGGGAGAGCAACAGCCAGGGCAGAGAATGGGGGTGAACTGCTGCTGAGTGAGGGGGGTAGACATGGGCTAGCCTTGGGGTTAAAATGCTACCAATTGAGGGCTGGAATTAGTGTCTGGGGGTGGGGAGCGGGGGACTGAGAGACGCTCTTCTCTTTCTCTCTCCCACAGTGTGACAACTCAGGGAATGAAGTCCGAGTTTCTGGAGGATCTGGGGGTCAGGTGAGAGCCAAACTTGGGCGTAACTACAGTTCATTACTGCAGCTGTGCCCACTCATCGTAGCTCCGCTGAGCCCTACTCCTAACTCTGACCTCCATCCTTACCCTGTCTGTGGGGAATTTACAATTTAGAGGAGGAAACCAAGCACGTAAAATTATTAACAGTCTCCAAAGTAATAATTAATTGCAAGTCCTTATGTGATATACCATAGATAGGGTATATCACAGATAGGGCTCTGAAAAATCGTATGAAAACCAGTCCTTTTAGAAACATAATCATTTCAATCATACTATATCTGGCCAGTGAACAGAATTCAATGATCCCTTTGACCGAGTTTTGAAGTGGTGTTTTGAAAGCCTACATTCCCCTCTTAGTTATTCTGGAAATTTGGGCTTTCTGTCAGCACCTGCAGCGCTGACAGAGGAATTGTGAAGCCAACGTCCACCCAGATCACCTAGGGGTCTTGTGAAAAGGCAGGTTCTGACTCAGCAGCTTTGGGGTGGGGCTGAGAGTCTGGTTTCTACCAAGATCCGGGTGAGACTGACGTTGCTGCTCCATGCCCTGGCGTGTGACCTGCAGGGTGAGGAGCACGGTCTGTGGTGCTATGTTGACAAGGCTTTCTGAAGAGCTCCTCAAATACTGGGTTTACTAACCCTTTACGGATTGACAGGTTTTCAGAAAACTCCCAGTTCGTAACTCTATTTCTAGTTCTTTACATAACCACAGTCTTGTATGGTTTCTGCTCTTGAAACTAAAGGTCTTTATTTTTTTCTAGCACTACTAATACTTCTATAATTTCATTTTAAAATTTAACTCTTTAATCCATCTGGACTTTATTTGGCTGTATACTGTCTAGTCCCACTCCTCGATTCAACTAGGCAGACCCTACACTTTAGATCAGACTTGTGTGTACCCTTATGAGGGGAAAATCAGATAAAAACAGAAGGGAGGAAATTGATAAAGTATAACTAAGTTTTTCACCCCCAAACTTAACTGGTACTCCCAGTTTGTGTATTGAATCATTTCTACCACTGATTTAGAACATCACTTTAAAATACCTTAATATTTAGGGAGTGCTTCCGGGAGTTCTATTTTGTTCATTCACTTCATCTATTCTGGGACGGCAACCATTCTGCTTTATCTATGGTAGCTCTATGGTACATTAATATCTGCCAATACAAGTCAGGGCTGCTTAAATTTTCCTGTTATCTTACCTATTCTTACGCATTTATTCTTCCAAATGAGCTTCAAGATGACTTTGACAAGCTCCAAAATAGAATTTCATTAGGATTTTAAGAAGAATTGTGTTATATCATACATACATTTGCAGGAATGGGCCTAGAATCTAAAACAAAGATTTGTGTTTCATCCCTCAGATCAGAGGAGGACAGAGAGACCCCAGCAGCTTTGGTGATGTCAGGGTAAGGAGACCAACAGGTCTTGAGAATAGGGACTGTGGCAGCACTAAGTGGCTGGAAGTCAGCTCTCCAGCAGCAAAATTAACAGAACAGATAATTCCGCATCCTGGCCTGGTCTAAATTTTAGCTCTGGGAATGAGGAGGTACTGGTGGGTCTGGGATTCACACCAAAAGGTGAAAGCAGGACTCAAGAGGAGACTACGTCTCATGTAGGTGGGCACTAGGCAGTTTACTTCCACGCCACCTCAGTTCCCACTGACTCTCCAGCTGGCGTCACCATTCTGACCAATGCAGAACATCAGCCCGCACTGGATCCTGCAGTTTGAATCAGTTCATTCCAACAGCCTGTCTGGCTCCTGCCTCAATGCCAGGGGAGAATTCAGATACATTGGTGGCCAAGGCCCTTCTTATTGGGCAGCTTGTAAACACGAATAGAAACAGGTGGTTATGGTACCAATAAGCATTGTAAATGAGCAAAAACCTGATCCACAAGGGGGTAAAACAAGATTTGCCAGGGATGATAGAGTTACCCAGAGAGATGGATCACTCTAGGGATCCTAGGAAGTCCTCGGTCATGCTTACCTCTCAGTCCCCTGATTCAGGAATTTCTCACCTACATCCTGCTATCCTGCCCTTTCATCCTGCCTGCCTCCTCTGCCAACTCTTCTCCATTTTCTCTCTTCTCAGGAGATAAGCAAGGAGAGCAGTCGCCTCGTTGGGGGCTCCCAAGGCAATTACCAGGTGAGCAGGGATGGCTTTAGGAGAAGGGGTGGCAGAATATGGGGACAGAGTGCCAAAGGCCTGGGAAAAGAAACAGAAATGTCAGTTTCTTGCAAGCTGCTCTGAACTTGTGTCATGTGACCATCAGGAGGCCAAATGGGGGTCTGGGATCCCCATCGTCCTCGATTTATCTATTCTCTCCCTCTTTCCAACTGCAATCACAGCCATTACTTCTGTGAGGGAAAAAACAGCCAAAAATAACAAAAATGGCCAGGAGGATAGTTTTTGAAACCAAACTTAAGAAGGCAGTGTTGAGAAGTGGAAAAGCAGTAAACTTTGAGTTAGAAATGGGGGTTCAAATGCCAGCTGGATCACTTGTCATCTGTGTGTCTTTAGGCAAGTTGGTTGACCTTTCTGAGCCTGGGCTTCCTCTTGGGTAAAATGGGGACGACAAAGCCCAACTTGCTCACCCTCAGTTACTGCAGAGCTCTCTGCATCATAACCAGGCCAAGATGGTTCAGGGTCCAGACACAGGAGTCTAATGTGGAGACAGATCTTGAGGCAAGCTGCTGGACAGCTCTAAGTTTCAATTTCCTCATCCATAAAATGGAGACATCGCCACATAGGAATGTGGCACAGGGCTCGGTGCATAGTAGGACACATTAGGGAGTGGGTGGGGTTATTCTAGGAAGCAAGTAACAAGTCATTCCAGGAAGGTTTTCTGGAGGTGGGGTTCTTAGGTGCTGTGTAAAACAGAGAGGCGAGTTACAGAGAGCACACTGCTCTTGAGCAAAGGCAGTGGTGGGCGGGCTGGGAGCAGGCAGAGACGGGCTGGCGTGCATGACAGGACGCATAAGCCTTGAACATCAGCCTCCCTTTTCCCCACCCAGGGGCAAGGGTCCAATGGGGGAGGTGAAGCTGTTGGTGGAATCAGTAACTTGGTGAGTGGAAGTATCACCCAGCCTTGGGCAGGGATCTCCTGACACCCATAGCTCCTAGCCCTGCCTCCTGCTCGCAGAGTAGGTTCTTACTCTCATCCCATTTCTCATTGTTTCCTTAGAACTCTCAGACATCTTCTGGGATCTTCGACTTCGACACTTTCTGGAAGGTGAGTTCAGCGAGTCTGTTCTTCTCATTTTCTTTTGGAAAACCAAACCCTGTCCCTTGGCCCCACAGGATAAAGTCCTCTTTCTATAACAACCAACAGCAGTGGTCCTTGACCTCTCGCTCCTGAGGCCCTGAGCCAATTACATAGGACCCAGTTTGGTCATTTTTTTTTCTCTGCAGAACTTAAAATCCAAGCTGGGTTTCATTAACTGGGACGCCATAAACAAGGTAAGTAAGGGTTGGAAGGCCATTGTGTTCGATCTTTGTGGGAGAGGGATGTAGACAAGAAAGCTAAACCTCTGCTTGATGATCCAGGAAAATAATGATGATGGCCACTAAGAGCATTTTGGCCAGTGCTAAAAAAAAAGGGAGGGTGGGCGGGGGGAAGAACAGTAGAGACCCGAAAAGAGAGGAGGAGTTTGGAAACAGCTGGGAGTTGAGGATGAGGAAGGAATGGGCTTCTTTTGTGTCTTAACATGCAGACTTGAACAAGTCTGAGCCTCAGTTTCCCCTTTTGAAACCTGGAGGTTAATGGAAGAGTATGAAGGCACCATCCTCAGGAAACTAGAGAGGCCGGGTGGGGACGGACTGCATAGTCAGGTGGAACTGAAAGGCCAGATGAGGACTGATGCTGGCAGTAGAGGGAAGGAGGAAGCAAAGATCTTCTGTGGACTGGATGAGTGCCCTGTGCATACATAACCTCAGGAGACACTTGGGGCCCAGAACCCCTTTCGCCTTCCTCCTTGCAGGGGAACCCCTGGCCCGACTGTTGTGACATCAGAATAGTAGAGGGAGTGGACTGGAAGGAGCAGATAAGGGTAGATAAACAATCCAAACAAATACCAAAGGCTTCTAGAAGCTGCAATTGGCAGCCCACTGATGTGTTTTGTTTGATCCATTTTTTAAAACGAATTAGTTGCCAAAGTTTAAAAGTTGAGAGACTTCACAGAATGACTTGGGTTCCAGGCTTTTCTGGAAAAATTTGGCAACAGTGGGCTCCTTTCCAGGGACTGAAATAAACTGGAACTGAGTAGCAGCAGCTGCTTCTTTCCATGGTGGCTTGCTCTCTCAGAGCTAAATGCCCCCTGCCTATCACAGTCGTTCTATCCACCCAACTGGCCTCTCTGACCAATTGAGTTCCTAACCTTTAACTTGATAGAATGAAGATTAGGATCATGCCCTCCAAAACCTTCAGGAAGTAGGGGTGGGGATGGTGGTAGGCAGAGGCAAAGAGGCAGCCCAAACCTCAGGAAAGTCAAAGTCTGCCCTTTGAGGTTAAGTGGGGAGTGGAAGATAGGACATACAGACGTTCCCAGCTGCAGCACAGTTCAGATTCGATTGAACTAGATGAACAAAATAGACCGTTTCTGTTTTAGAGAGAGCAGTCTCTGGAAGGGGCAAGACTCCTTACTGTGGGCCATGGGGAGACCAGGGGAAGCATAGGGAACTTGAGTCTGATGAGGGAACCAGGGCACATACAGGCACCTTCCAGAGAGCCAGAACAGACAACCAAGGGTTTCTGCACATCTGGGGACGGGGAGCAGTAAAGCCAGTGCTTGGGATTAGGCAGGATTCATTTGGGGCAGCTTCTTGGAGGAGCAGATCTCCGAAGAGGGGCAGGACAGAGTTGGGCAGAGAGGAGAATGGAGAGTCCCATCTCCTTCGCAGTGAGGGGTGTGGTGAGGGGGCTGAGGATTTCCTCCAGAGTGAGGACTAAGGACTAAGGACAGTTCCTGGCAAGGTACGGGGGTTTTCAAGCCCAAGCTGGTATATCTGAATTTGATTGGATGACAGCCGTGTACGAAAAGGTCCCTGCAGATTTCTGGAGCAGGGATCCAATCTACCCTTGTCTTGGTCTAGTACACCCTGAAGTCCTATTCCTTGAGCTCCCTCTTAGAACCTATTTCTTTGCCCAGGGCGAGAGGAGCTATCGCGTCCCGTGACCTCCAGAAAAGGAACTACCAGATGGATGAGAGTCCCCTACCCCTTCTTAAAACAACACTATCTCACCACTAACCTCAACACTAGCCCTTGAAATAAACCTTAGCTGCCCCACACTCCTGGTCTCTGCTCCTTTCTTACATCTCCACTGTCGTCCCAGGGGGTCTTGGAAGGGCTGACTTCAGCCCCATAGCTTTGGTAAATGCCGAAGGTGGCATGGCAGGTGAAAAGGCAGGAAGCTCTGCAGGCAAGTTCTGGTCCTGAGGTTTTGCTGCAGTTATGTTCTGCCAGAGGCTTGAGAAAATGGGATAGAGAAGAATGCTCTGTATGTGCTGGGGGCAGGAAGGGTGCTTAATGGCTCCAGAGATCTAGCTTCTCTCTTCCTCTGCTTCCAAAAATAGTTTTCTGGTTCCTAAAAACACCCAGCTTCCCCCTAAACCTTGGTCACGTGCAATTCTGAAGACTGAGCAGGAGTAGGGGTTTAGATGAGCAAGGGGTCAAGCTCCCTGCTAACCTGCTCCCTACCTTTCATCCACAGGGCCAAGTCCCACCCCCCAGCACTCGAGCTCTCCTCTACTTCAGCCGACTCTGGGAGGTAGGACGATTCTCGCTTTTTGAAGAGCTGGGAATCTTGGTCATCCTGTCCCCTCTCCCCTCTTCCCTCAAGGCAGCCACCCCAGCTCCAGTCTACCTGTCACAAAATTCTCCCTTTTCATTTTTGAGATTGTTAATCTCACCCAAATCTTATCACCGATACCATCAGAAATTCTGATACCCTCAATCTCTTATATGCTTATCTTCACCTAACCTCAACCTACATGCAGCCTCCAAAACCCATTCTTGCATGTGGTCTTGAAACTTTCCCAATAAGCTGCCACACATCACCCTCTGAATTCTGTCTCTCTTTGGCCCATTCATCTTTCCTTCTCCCTCCAGGATTTCAAACACAACACTCCTTTTCTGAACTGGAAAGCAATTATTGAGGTAAGGGCGACAAAACCTCTCATTTCGGGGTCGCGAAGCCCAGATCTGGGGACATGGGGTTCTGGGAACTTGGCAGTGGCTTCTAGTTTCTGTCCCAGTTCCTTATCCTTTCTGCTGAGGGAGGGCGCCTCCCTCTCTTCCCACTTTTCTCTTTATGCAATGCTCAGTGGGGGTGGGGTGGGAGAGAGAAGCTGTGAGTCACTGAAGGAGCAGGGTGGCAGGTCCTCCCTAGGATAAAAGCTCAGGCCAAGAGTTAGGGCACTCACAGGTGTAGGAACATGAAGCTGGCTACTGTCTCTGCTTTGCTGCTGCTCCTGCTGGGCGTGGCCTGGCTCCGAGGGAGCCCCAGCTTGGTGGGTACTGCAGGGTGAGCGGGTGGTGGGGACCATGAGGTGGGGAAGAGGGAGGGACCTCAGAACTAAAAAGGGGGGCACTAGGGAGGAAAGCTGAAAGGAAACAGGAAATATGGGGGGTAAGGGATTCAGGTCATCATTAAGTGCAGGCAGATGCAGGGTTCTGGGAAGGGTAGACAGGACCTCTGGGTCTTCCAGAAAGCCATACCTTGAGTCTGCATGGCCAGTGGCCTTTGGGAATCAGGACCCTTGGGCACCGAGGCAAGAGTTGCTCACTCACTCATCTACATGGGCCAGACACTTGAGATTGGACAGGCGGGGCCATGCAAAGGGGGAGGTCAAGACCTTCCAGCTGAGTGCTGTCATGTACTCATGTAGCACCAGTGTGGCCATGTCACCTGATTCTTCAGGAAAAGTTAGAAATCTGATTTTTAATTGCTCATAATGAATTTAATTAGAAATGCATACCAAGCAAAAAAATGTCTGGAGGCCTGGGGTCAACTAGTTTGTGACCTCAGTACTAGGGTAACAGTGGAATTAAAAGTCAATGTCAGATGTGGATAAGGCGGAGTTAGGAAGAACATCTTAACCGTGCATGTGTGTGTGTGTGTAGGGGGTGGATAAGATGGAGTTAGGAAGAACATCTTAACTGTGCGTGTGTGTGTGTGTGCGCGTGCATGTGCATGTGTTGTGATAAAATACTGCGATGTGTGTACGCGCAGGGATGTGTGCCGCAGTGTGTTTAGGGTGGATAAGGTGGAGTTAGGAAGAACATCTTAACTGTGCGTTTGTATTGTGTGTGTGTGCGTGTGTGTGTGTGTGGTAGGGGGGGCTGGTGGCGGTAGGGTTCCTTGTAGAGAAGTGATGATGGCAGAAGCTAAACTTCTCTCCTACTGCTTAGAAACATCCCCTTGCCTTGCTCAGGGAAGGGTAAGCGGCAAGCGCATCCGCAGTGTGTCTTACGTGGCTCCATCTGCTCTCTTGTACATCTCCCCTTTCTTTCTCTTTGACCCAGAGCTAACGCTTTGCCTCTGTGGATAACAGCCCGTTTTTCCAAGGACCCTGTAGAGAACAGTGTTTGTGAACAGGAATCAAAGGGCCTATGAGGGGAGCAGGGTTTGGTATCAGCAAAAGGTGGGCTGAGGCTGAGGGGCCTGGGTCTGCCCCAGGGGAGCCTGTGTGGGCACCACTCATTTGTCATTCTAGCGCCATCTCAGGCCAGCCTGCTAATGCTCCAGATGCCTGGGTGGGGGTGGTATTGCCACAGCCAGTTCTCTACCCTTTCTCCCTAACACTAAGTGTGGAAATCTGTCCTGCATCTATTTGGGTCATTAGTTTCCTCCAGGCTCACTGCCCTCTCTGTAGGCAGCATTTATCAGGGACCACTGAGAGGGGTGGGGTGGGGTGGGGTAGGTGGGGTGCTGGTGCTCCACAAGGAGGGCAGACCCTAGGCAGCAGGGTGCTGGAGTCTTGCAAGGCTGGCCAGGCCTGAAGAACCGGGACGCCCTAACCGTGACTCCCTCTTCCTTACAGGGTGCCAATGCATCATCACTCCAGAAGAGGGCGGGCGGTGCTGGTCAGGTAAGTCTGCCTTCAGACTGATCTTGTAGGCTCTTGGTCCCTCTCTTGTTCCTGAGTCTGGCCAACCAGAAATTCACTCCGCCACTCTAATTTTCTCAGCCTGGTGCAGGATGGCAAGAGGTAGCAGCTGTAACTTCTAAGGTACGATATCTGCCATGCGACCTCCTGATTTAGACCTCGCTTATATCCTTGGTCTCCTTCTTTCCCCTTCCAAGTAACACTTGGAAGGAGTTGGAAGAGGTAGCGAGGGAAGGAAGCGGGGCCATTTGGGCTAAGAACACAAAATGAAGTGAGAGTGTGGGCTCTGGCCGGCTGAAGGAGATTCTAGAAAAGAAAACACATGACCCAAGGAGGGGAGAAGGCAGGGGCTTTGAGAGGGTCCGGCTAGGGCAGGGAGGCGGGGCGTTTTCCAGAGCAAAACGCCTTCATACCTTCTGTCCTGAGCCCCACCCCCACCCCTGTTTTCTGCCGTAGAACAATTATAACCAGCAGGCATATCCTACTGCCTCTGGTGGGCAGTACCCAGCCAAGATCCCTGCTAAGGTAAGACATGCAACTGCCCTGTTTACAGTGGGAGTCTCTGCATGGGGGTAAGCGTGGGAGGCTTTTGCTACCAGGGTCCTCTACGTGGGATGGCTGAAGCCAAGTCCTGTTCATTTTGAAAGTCATGTCTCTCCACCCCTTCGTGGAGAGACTCCGGCTCCCTGAGAACAATTTGGAAGTGGAGGGTAGAAGGTCCAGTGCTCTTCACACCCGCCCACTCAGAACACGTTACAAGGGAGCAGTAGCTGCATCATATGCCATGGAGAAAACTGGGAACCGATATCCTCCCAAAGATAAACATATATTCTAAAAAAAAAAAAAATCACATGACACATGGTGGAACAAACAGCCTTTCTTTGTGGTTTCTGCTCTATACCTCTTTAACCGCTGACCTTTTGTGGGTAGCGGGAAGGGAATGAGTGGGAGGGGGGAAGAAGGTGGACTGGCACTTAGGCAGAGCTAGCCCAGGAACTGCTGGCTGGTGGGAAAATGAATGCTTCATTCCGTAAAGGAAATAAAAGGAAAAACATTTGAGAATTTTGTTGCATTCAGTTGCAAAGAAAGCAATCTTATAAGTTCAGTAAGTAAATGTGCTAAGTACTCATTGGGCTGATGAATTAAAAACAGGTGGTATTCCCTCCACCTTTCAGAATATAGCCCTGCCCTTGGGGAGAGGCCTCCCACTGAGAGGTCAGCAGTTCTGCTGACTGAGAGGAGGTGAAGAGGCAGTTCATATTACCTGTGGGTGTCTACTTCGCCAATTATTTGTGGCTAATTGCCATCCACCCCGCAGGCAGAGGGAGACCTACCTATTTTCCCTCACTCCCAGGGGCTGTGTGTGCTCAGGGACCACATTCAGTATCATCTTGGATAAAATGTACTTCGGATGATAAATCTGCCATGAAACAGATTCCACGGGCTGAATGTCCACAGTTCAGACCACAGGACCTTTGAGATAATCCTGGTCTGAGCCTGCCCCAGTCACTGGGCCCTTCCTGAGGCCTGAGGACATGGCAGAGTACAGAGAGGTCACTGTAGCCCTCACGTTACCTCCTCTGATCTCTTTACAGGGAGGAGTCACGCTTTCTTCCTCCGTAAGTACTGGGGCAAAGAAAATCGGGCTTGTGAGAGAAGGGGTTTGAGGCCAGAGGTGCAGGGGACTGTGCGACGTCCACTCAGTCACTCTCCTTGTCCTGCAGGCTTCCCGGGCACAACCTGGCCTGCTGCAGTGGGTGAAGTTTTGGTAGGTGAGTGTCAGGAGCTGCATCCAGGTGCTGAGGCACTGTCACCTGGGGGCAGGGCTGGGATCGTGGCATCTCCTTTGTTCTGGGTGGATGCTCTAAAGGCACTGAGGAGGACAGCCCCGCGAGGGTTGTGGGGAAAAGCTCATAAGAAACGACTGACTCGAAAAGCACCCTCTGAGTGCTGAGTGCAGGCCTGACGGAGGAGGGACCACGAAGGGACAGAATGACACACTAGGTGAAGGAGAGGGACCGGAATAGGAATTGCGGGGGGCAGGGTGACTGCAGAGAGGTGAGCCTTTCAGGTGTAAAGGATCAGAGGCAAAAAGAAGAACTGAGTCACCAGCAAGGAAGAAGTAATGGATTAACTTGGCGGAGCCACACACTCTGTTTTAGAGGATAGCAAAACGAGGGGAACGGCAGGTCAGATTGGTAAGACACAGAGGGACCGTGGGAACGCAGACGCTGGCAGCAAGGATACTCGATTTCAACAGATTTAGGAGCAGCCACATTCTACCATTTGCTCTTTTCTTTTCTTCTAGAAAATTACTTCCAACCACAGCCGAGGCCCTGAAGAATGCCAGTTGATGAGGAACCTGACCGCGCCCCTCCCCCAGCTCTCTCTCTGCGCCAGGCTTGGTCTGGGCGCTGACACCTCCTTCGAGGTTGAGACCAGTCTGTCTGTGCCTTGTTGCTTCCCACCCCGTGCGGTGTCTCCTTGACCACCAGCCTCATCGGAAAACAGATACTTTCTTTACCTACTCCGTTTTGTGACTTGAAGTCACTGTGGCAATTCTTCAGGAGGAACTTCCTACTTTTGAGGTTTTCTACGGAAATAAAACATGAATCTTGTTTCTTGAAGGCTCTCAAATCTTGTTCTTTAATACTATACCGATGGCCGAGGTCGGAGAGGATGGAAGAGTGATTTAGGAGCAGATAATCTGTCTTCCTCCTGAGAGTGGCCTACAAAACGGTGGGCTGAGAGAGACAGGACCTGGGTAGTCCTGACAAGAAGTAGCCAGCTGATATCACTGGGCCTCAGTTTCTCTATCTTTAAAAAAAGACTTTCACCTAACCTACATTTGAACACCATGCTTACTGCCCTTGAAGCAGTCATAGGTGTTTGCTAGCCCGAAAATGCAATGAGGGAGCTATTCAAATCAGAAGGTGGGAATAAAGAGATTGTTCAAAGAGAGGAGATCTGTCCCAGAGAGGACGGGTGGGGGCAGGAACAAGAGTGAGAGGTGGGTAGAGAATATGTTGTGGCTTCGTAAGTGCACTGAAGGCTGGATGAGGGCATGGTTGGGTCGATGTGTGCAGGAAGCTGCAGGAAGTGGCTCATCTCCAACACCTTATCACGTGCAGTGGCCCTGTGCCTCCAGGATGCAGAGGGGCAGCGGAACACTTCTCCAGTAATGTGCCGATGAGAAAGGCAGAGGTTCTGGGCGCAGGCTGAGCCTAGGCTTATCATAAGCCGAGGAGCCCTGAGGACACGGCTGGAGAGTCAACAGTTAGAGTCTCTGAGCCAAAGCCCCATTGAGGTCATCGTGTATGTCCATATTAAGGAGCCCCCATCACTCATTCCTTATCTCATATCCCCATGGGGCGTAAGGACTAAAAGGAGGACCTGAAACACCCTGCCAGCCTAAGTGACCGCCTCTGCGATTGCACGTTTCCTGAGGGCATGACCCATCTGCTTTGGTAACTGTTCCAACCCCAGTGCTTGGCACAGGGCCTGGCACAGGGCCTGGCACAGTGTGGGGCAGGCCGCAAATAGTTGATGAAGAAATGAAAGAAATCGGGCCCAAAATGGACTTGGGGAAACTGATTTGATCAAACCCAGCCGACTGGGAGAAAGAGGACTACTCCTTCGCTCTGCATCCTCCTCCCACTTACGTCCCTAAGCTGGGGCTACTGCTTTGCATTTATCTTCAGCTTCAACCATGCAGGGAGCCTTGCACTACCTCCTGTGGCCACAAGGAGGAGACCACAGCTGTCCCAGGGCTGACTGACAGCTAGCTTCCGGGGGTGTGGGTGACTCTTCAGAGATAGCGGGAACTCCCGTCTCCTCAAGCCAGTCCCTGAGGGATTGAAAGGGAAGCTGAGGTGGTCAACATGGTTCTGGGTTCTTGGGTCATTCCCAGTCCACAGGGCTGAAAGCAGCCCTTTAAAGTTTAAAGTACCACCTGAAGCAGGCTAAGGCCCTCCTGTGTAAAGGACTCTAAAGAAGGGCAGGCCACCTCTTTCTCCAGCTTGAACCTCTGAAGCAGCTTCCTGACATCCTTTCATTTTTTCCCCTAAAATCCATTCTCCCATGACTGCTCAGAATCCTCCACAAACTTTTCGCTAGCCCTGGAATAAAATCTCAACTCCCCACCATGGCTCGGGATGATCGGGCTCCGGCTTCCCTCTCCAATGTCATCCGGACCTGCTGGGAAAGGCCCTCGGGGATACTGCTGTTATCTGCCTCTGGAACCCAAGATCTTCAGAAGTTTGGAGCTTTAACTGCTTTAGGTCTAAATTCAAATGTCCCTCTCAAACCAGCTCAGCCAAGGATAACTATGCAATCATTATAGCATCACCCTGTTTTAGCTTCTCCACAGAATTTATCATTCTCTGAAATTATCTTGTTTCCTTTTTTTTGGTTAGATTTTGATCTGTTTCCTCTACTGGAACATAAGCTCCACAGGACAGGTGCCAATTCCCAGCACCAAGAGCCAAAATGGCTGTTTAATAAATATTTGTGAATTACAGACTGGAAGGAGGTATCAGAATTAAGTGGGAGCAGTCCAGGAAGTCTTCCTGGTAGAAGTTTAAGCAAAGGGTACACAAGGACAAAGGGTGGGCGGCAAAGGAAGAGACCAGATTTGCTGGGCGATGTGGTTGCTTTCTTAAATACGATAACACTGTAGAGGGAGGAAAGGATGGGATAGGAATACCCTGAGCTCTGCTTCCCAATATCCCACATACCCCAATACCCCAGTACCCCACACCCTGGCCCCCTTCCTCTCCAAGTCTTGTCCCCTATATGTTCACCAAGGCCCCGAGGCCCCAGTGTGCCTTCAACTCCCCCATTCCTTCCCTGAACCCAAGATGCTGGCTCCCAGCCCCTAGGTGTGTCTGTAATGTAGCAATCAGGGCTGGGCCTCGCCTTCTACCCACACTCAAGTTCTGGCAGATCTGGGGTGGGGTGGGGGCAGGCCTGTGGGAAAACAGGGGTTTACTGGTGTGCTCAGAGAGGAAACTAGGAGGTCAACCAGACTTGGAGATGGGGTGATGCAGAGCCAGCTCTGTGCCACTGCCTGACCCATTAACCCAATGTGATGTGTGTAAAGCAATGCTGACTCCCAGGCCAATTCTCCCGCCAGCCATTATCCAAACTGCTGGGACCCTCTCCGAGTGAGAATCCCCCTACCTGATCGACCATTGGACACTGGACACTCAGGGATCACAAACTCCCAGAGGTGGTATAGATGCGGGAAAGAGGAGGAGCTTGGAGAGAGATCCTAGATTTTAAAGTTAGCACTTACAACATAAGTCATATAAAACCAAAATTATGCTTGAAAATCCATCAAAAAGGTACCAAATTGAAACAAATCATAAGTCCAGCATAGCCAGATTTTTCTCCAGCATAAGAACAGAATTTCTTTGTACACATGAAGCAGCTGGCTTGTGTTTAGAGGCATTTTTCAAAAATACCTATCTTTAAACACTAGAACTAGAACTAGAAATATCTTTAAAGACATATCTGTTGTGACAAGATGCTCATACTATATGAAGCATCTGGAAACTGAAGCAATTGCGTGTTCATTCTGGAATATATGCTCATTTAGTGCCATTAATCTCTTAGCTCTTTGTTTTTATTTTGCCAAGAGTGTACGGTTTAATTCATTGAAATGAATGCAAGAGTGTGTTCAGAGCTGCCCCCTATGGCCGTGCAGGCTGCACACCACAAAAGGGGCTAATGGGAGGTAACTGCAGCCTGCCCCCCAGCTCTCAGGGCATGGATCTAATTCATACAAGGTAGTATGTGGGCAGGCCAAGGCCCTTTGTAGGACTCTACTCCACAGCCCAGGAAAAGAGCAATACAGATGCAGGCTCTGGGATCTTGGGGTTTGAACACTGGCTCTGCCAAACAGTGGCTATGTGAGCTTGCTTAAATTACTTAACCTCCATATGCTGTGGTTCCCCTGCCTATAGAGTGTGGGTAATTATAGTACCTACTTCATGGAATAATTGTGATATTTCAATGAGATTGTGTATTTGAAGCACATATGAAGGCCTGCCATGTAGTAAGACATCAATAAATTGGCTAACACTTTTATTGGCAGCATTAGGATCAGGTGGAGAGGAAAATAGGGAAGTCAATTCGTTGCCAAAGAACTCTGGAGCCAAATAGATGATGGCGTTTAGAGGTGTTTGGATCATCTGTTGCTTTAGAGGCCAAAGTGTTCTTCCATTAGCATGTCTAATTAGAGTTGATTATATAATATCAGTTCTCTTTTGTCGATTCTTCATTCCTTCTGCTCCTGGGGTTGACTCCATGCTGACAGAATGGTGGTTAATGAGCTCCTTCAGTCACTGTTAATTAATTTGCAAGAATTCGTTACATATAAAAACTTGTGTCCTCCAGAAAACCTTTTGCGAAGTACTCCACCCACCTCATTTTCTCACTTGTCCCCTCCAGTAGCACCAATTGCACATGACATCCACTCCCACAAGGTCATCCGTGCTTATCAAGTGTCCCTCAAGCATTGTCTCCTCAGGTAACTCTGAAAAGGGGGAGATGTCATTATGAAAACAGAGGAGGCTTTCTAAGGCTAAAGAGGGATGGGATATTAGGGTCTGGGGTGTGGGGACAGCATGAAAATTGAACTGAAGTGCCAGCTTCTGGGGTTCATAAAGATTGTTTACGAATGACTGTGGCCCTCCCACCCTAGGCCTGCCATCTGTGTACATTGCATCAGGTTGGGTAAAGAGGCCCATTCTTAAATAAGGTCTCGATTTGTCCTGGCAGCATCAGTAGATATTCCTGCACCTCCTTATCACACCAGGAACTGGCTGGGCCACCTGAACCTCATTGTGGAGAGGGTTGCTTGATTAGGATGTGTTGTCACTTTGAGGTGATACAACTCCTGAGCTGGAGGAGTGAGGGTGGGGGGCGGGGCGTGCGATAAACTTAATGAAATGGAGTAGGCATTCAAAGTTCAGGGCCTAGATCCCATTTCTAAGTGGTTAGCTCTAAGACCTGTTTTGCTTTTTTGCCCCTATTCTTTGTCTTAGCTCAAAACAGTCATTGCTCTGAAAACCCAGGAGTAAGAGCTGGGCAATTGGATAATGGAAGGGGTCCAGCCCCGAAGGAAGAAAGGCGGAAGGATGCTTGAATTCTAACACGTCCAACAAATGTTGGCTCTACCTGTACTCTGTGTAAGGCACAGTACTGGGGAGATATAAAGGTGATTAAGATATAGTTCCAGATCTCAAGGAACTTAATGTTCTAAGAGGGAAATAAGAGAAGAACATAAGTTACTCTAAGTGCAATGCTAGAGAGATACAAATGAATCGATATGGCAATTCCAAGAAGGGCAAAATGTGTGGGGGCAGAGGGATGGGGAGAGAGGGAATTAGGGAAGCTTCATCCAAGATGGATGTTGGGTTCTTAGAACTAGAGAGGGGAGAAGGTTGTTTTAGAAATAAGGAACAGCATGGGCAGATGCGTGGAGGAGGAAAAAGAAAGGTATATTTATTTGATAAGGAGTCTAGTTTGGCCAGAATGTGTAAAAGAAGGTATGTGTAAAAGAAGTATAAGAAGAAAAAGTTAAAAAGGCAGGTGGAGGCCAGAGCGTGGAAGCCCTTCAACGCCAGTCTAAGGAGTTTAGACAGGGTAGAAAAAAAGCCTGAATTATAAGAGAAGGATGAAGGATATAAGGAAAAGAGACAAAAGCAAAAGGAGAGGTTACTTGGGTGCCATTGCCAATTCCTTGGAGGGACAGGTCCAACCTGTCTCAATCCCAGCTCCATTTGCATGAAGAACGCCATTGCCATCTCAGCTTCCTAGTGCCTAGGGCAGAATGTGAATTGAGAAATCTAAGGTAAGTGGTGAACAGTCCACATCTCTCCACCCAGAGCCCTGGGGGTGGGTGACAGGATCTGGGGGTGAGTCAGTAGGGTGGGGACCCCATTTCTGCTCACATCTGCCTCCCTGGGAATATAAAGGGCAAGCAGTAAGGCCCCGCCTCAGAGCACCCCAAACTTGACACCATGAAGATCCCAATTCTTCCTGCTGTGGTTCTTCTCTCTCTTCTGGCGCTCCACTCTGCTCAGGGGGCTGCCCTGGGTAGTTCTGAGGTGAGCACATCACCTGGGTTCTCTTTTTCTTAAACTTATTACCTCACTTACTCTTCGATTTCTTTATCTTCCGTTACTAGATAAGTGGTTCTTATTTTTGAATATTATCAGGGGCTGAATGAGAAGCTGGGGCTCTGAGGGAGGGAATAAGGGAGGAAGGAAACAAAGCATTTCTGGGAAGACCTGTAGGGATGCGGATGCTGATTTTTCTGGAAGGGATGGTAAAGTATGGGGTGGAGGCTCGATAACTGAATCCTAGGAAGAGACAGGGGCTGAGGTCGATTGTCTGGATTCAGCCTCACCTTGGTTTTATTTGTATCCCCGGGAATGGCTTCCAGGTGACTGGAAGCTCCTTACTATCTCTGGAGCCTAGGCCATAGCAAGCATCCTTATAAGCCAATCTCCAGCCAAGAGGAATCCTGAGGTCTCTCTATCCCCATCTTATTCCAAGGTGGGGAAAGAATGTGCATGCTGGACTTAAAAGTAAATGACAAGGTCACAGACTCAATTGCTCAATTGCTTAGGATCTAAGCAAGTGATGTCAGTGAACAAGATGGCTGGGGAGCCTCAGGGGAGGTGCAGCGAACTTGCTCAATCTAAAAGGGGACAGTCTATATTCCATCTTACTGCTGCTAAGTAGGAAAATGTACCCGATGTGGACAGAGTTTTAAAAATTTCAGGAGAAACCGAAAATCTGATTTATGAATTCTTACTCTTTAAAGGTATTTAATTCAAATTTAAAAACGAACCAGCCAAATTATTGTGAGATCTAAACATTTGGGTCTAGCCTGTAGGCTACCTGTTTGTGACCTCTGTTGTGGGTAGTAAGAAATAAGGGACAATAAGCTGGGCAAATTAGGAGAGCAACAAGATGGGCTGCACTGAGGTCTGGGGGAGTTAGCAAATGGATGAGGGAAACAGAGACTTGAACTTTGGTGGCAATAAAGTCACAAAGCAGACCAACTTCAATCAATTCAAGGAAGGCAGGGCACTTCAGCAGTTTGGCTCCCAGCAGTGTGCCAATTGCCCCCACCCAGCTCTCAGGAACACCTCAAGTCGACTGCAGAGCAACACCAGCTCGTTTTTCTTGGGAGGAGTCCTCTTTCTCCACCCTTTCCACTTGCTGCCTATAATGGATGCAGGGCTGGATTTTCAACTTCTCTACCTTACACCTGCCCTTCTCTTCATCTTGCACATCTGTCAGCATCCGCAGTGCTGGAACAGAATGGGTTAACTGAAGCCCCATGTTGGAGAATGGGCTATATGCTTGGGGACTGGCCTCTGGAGGAAGGCAGAGCTGGCAGAGAGGATTTGGGGAGAGGGACTTGCCATCATGTGGTCATTTGTCTCCTTTCTTCCCTTCACTTTCCAGGAAGAAACCACCATTGGTAATTATGCAGCAGGACCTGAGGTAAACGCCTGTTTCCCCACACCCAGCCATGAGTTTGTCCTGTCTTTCATGCTCCTTAGCAACTTTTGCTTTTTTGCTTAGCAACATCTTGCTTTTTTGCCTAGGCCTTGAATACTCAGTTCCTGAACATCGACAAGTTGCGATCTGTAAGTACAATCTCTAGTGCTGCCCCCACAAATACCCATAACAGAAAGGAGATCCATGCCTTGGGAGCAAGCTTGCAAAGCTGCCATGGTTCCTTCACCCTTTCCAGAGGGCTAGTGGCTAAGCTCTGTCCTTCCCTGGAACTGAACCTCTTCTGGTCTCTCTTTTTAAGGCCTTTAAGACTGAAGAATTCCTGAACTGGCACGCCCTCTTCGAGGTAAGTGCGGGGGCACTCCTTACTCTCCTTGACTGTCTGCAGTCTTCCCAGGGTAATGGCAACACCTGCTAGTTCTAGCCTTCTGGGTTCTTTCTTGAACCCAGAAGGCTAGGAGGGAGTACTTGCCGTACTTGGATGCTGTCTAGCCAAAGGAAGTTTCCCCAGGAGGCTGTCATGGTGATACCTTATTTTCCTAACATGGCAGTGGAGGAACAAGGCCACAAAGACAGTTCCAGAAAAGGAAGACCTTAATCGGTCAAGAGCTTATTTGAATTCCCTCATCCTCTATGAAGAAACCGAGGTCCTATGTTGGGTGGCTTACCCAAACTTAGAGGGCTAAGTCAATACTGGAACTAGAGTTTGTATAGCATGACTCTGCACATACTCACTATGTGCCCTCAAGCAAATGTCCTCAGTTCTCTGAGCCTCAGTTTCCTCATCTATGATATGGGGATGATGACAGTTCCTACCTCAAAAGGTTGCTGTGGAGATCAAACAAAATCATACCTACAAAGCAGTTAGTACAAGGCAGACACAGAATAAGGGTCAAGAGATATTTGTTCTCACTATAATTATAAAACAACACCACCGTCGCCACTGCAGAGAGCTCATTCCGTGAGTGCTTACCGATCCATGCTGACTTGTTCCACATCTCTCATTCTCTTTTTCTGTTTCAGACTATCAAAAAGAAGCTTCCTTTTCTCAACTGGGATGCCTTTCCTAAGGTGAGAGGTTGTGGGTGTTAGGTCAGGAGTGAGGGAAGAAGCAGAGGATCTGTGGGGGAGAGTGGGGACAGTGAAGGGAGGATAAACCTTCTTCTCACCGAAGTTGAGGGAAATCTCAGTTACGATATTTAGAAGCAAATGGATACTTAGACTGGAGCAGAGATTCCTTTCCATCAGTGCCCCACCCTATCGTGAGCTTCCTGATGGGGGACTCCAGCTTTCTGCGCCCGAGGGCCCTGAATCTGACCACATCCTCTCTCCCTCTAGCTGAAAGGACTGAGGAGTGCAACTCCTGATGCCCAGTGACCGTTCCCTTCAAGACCCAGCACTGCTGATACCCATTAAAAGAGGGGGCTCATGTGGGATCTGATTACCAACCTACAATCGCTCTTTCCTGGCTCAATAACTCCCAATAAAATGTTTTCCAACCAAATTGCTCCTGAATTTATGTCTCTGTTCTTATCCTACTGGGCTCTAGAAAGGAATTAAGATGGAGTGGGCTCCACGTCTGGTAGGCAAAAATCTTGAATTCCGAGAAGGTAGTGAGCTAGGAAGAAGTGGGAAGGACATATCAAGATGGCAAGAGATCCCTTGTGTCTTGGCTCCTCAGAACTTGAGGAGCGTGAAGCTGTGAGTTGCTTGGTAAGATGCCCAGGGAATTAAATTTGCTCTCTGAACTGCTAGCACCCTCCCCTCCTGCCTTTTGAGAACCTGTTTCCTTTGGTGGTGGCAATTTAGTATAGCAGAGCTATCTGGAATCCAAGGCTCAGGACCCAGCTTAAATCATATGAGCCCATCTGCTCCCTTTTTAAAATTAGGTAGGTTTTAAATAAAGAAAACTAGTGTTATGACCCTGGGCCTTTCTAAGCATTCATTTCTTTATCTGTGAAATAAATGTAGAAATGAATAAGAATGTAGAAATAAATAAATGTAGAAATAAATAATGACCTTGTTATAAAGGTTAGATGAGATAAGGTATGTAAAACTGCTTGCAGGAGGCCAGGCACATAGCAGGAACTGAAGAATTGCTTGTTCCCTCCACTCCCCAAAAGAGCTGCCACAATGACCCAGATTCATTATTTACTCACTCAATCACTCATTCACTCACCAAACCATCCATCCATCCATCCATCCGTCCGTTCATCCGTCCATCCATCCATTTATCCATCCATTCATCCATCCGCCCACCCACCCACCCGTTCACTGCAAGGGTCTTGAAATATCAACTGGGTTCAGTTTTAGTTCATGCAGATGTATTCTGCATGGAATTCCACATACTCTGTGTGCCTGCTCTGTGTTTTAAAATGTTGAATTAGTTGGGATTGCCACCCTGAATGTGCCTGATCTCGTCTGAATTAGTTGGGATTATTTCTGGTTTCTCTTGAAAACTGGGAAAATCAGAGAATAATGGACCTGTGATTGACTTAAATGCAAGTAACAGCTGCCCTCTTTACACAGGACGTGATCTCTAGGTCAGTAAGGTTCCACCTGCCAGGTTTCACTTATTTACATTGTCTTTTGGCCTTTATAAGCAACTGGGTTTGCAAACTATGGCCTGTGGCTTACTTGAGGAAGTAAAATTAAATTTGTGTTGGAGGGGGAAAAATTTCCTCCTACTGTCTTAAATCCTGTGGCTGGCCTAGGAATTAAACTGATATAAGACAGATTAGCAGGAGAAAAGCATACAAATTTATTTAATTTTTTTTTTTTTACATGTACGCTGGAATCTTCAGAAGAAAAATGTAGACTTGAAGAAGTCATTAGGCCCCAAAGCTTATATACATCTTTATACAAGGAACAACAAATTGTGGGGCTGTGACAACACAAATCGTCTTAGTCTAGGGGCAATACGCTATGAGACAGTGACTAGGAAATATATGGGGGAAACTAATGGAAGATTAGGGTTATTTTAGTAGGTTTGTTTACAAATGGAGTTGACTTCCAGACTCTGGTGATAAGATTGTTGTTCTCTTCCTGATATTGGGTAGAAAGAGGGAGGGCAGAGAGCCTGCCTGCATCTGCTGTGTCTCAAGTGCCTTCAGCCCCTAAATCATCAATGTGCCAAAGTATCATATTTGGGGGTGGCATATTCTGAACTCATTCATTTGGTTCTTGCTTTCAAAGAGCTTACAGACTAGATGGCTAAGACATGTAAATGTTTCTCATACCCTTCCTTCTGGTTAACTAATATAATACACACACACACACACACACACACACACACACACACTCACAAATGAGAAGCAACTTATAAATGGGATCATCAATAGAAAAGAAAAAAAATGGAAACTGGTCAAACACTGCAATCAATTAAAATATTTAGCAAAGATTGAACTCATAAATTGGGTGATAGAAAATGAGAGTAGAGGAAGAAGGAGGGGTAGTCCTTAAGACACATTTATGAAGTAGCTAGGTTTTAGGGAAGGACAAGAATTGTCATATAGAAGTCAAGAGTACATTTGAGGTAAAGCAGTAGTTCTCAAAGTGTAGTTCTGGGATCAGCAGCATCAGCATCACTGGAAACGTACAAGACCTGCTGAATCAGAAACTTGTGTGTGGGGGGGTGCAATCTGTGTTTTAACAAGCCCTCTAGGTGATTCTGATGCACTAGAGCTTGAGAATCACTGGAAAAAGGAAAGCCAGAGAATGACTAATGCAAAATCCAAGATTGTAGTTAACCTTGTTGGGCGAGAAACCATCATGTGAGAGGGGAGGAGCAAACGGAGGAAGAGGATGACTGAAGGCTTCCACTATTCGTGTTTTTACTTTTTCCTTAAATATATCATAGGGGAGGGAAAAATATCTTTTCCTTCTACCCTTCTAGATTCTTGGCTGGTCCTCCGTAACAAAAGATAGATTAACAAGAGAAGTGTGCAAATTTGTTTAATATAAGTTTTACGAGACATGGGAACCTTCACAAAGCAATGAAGACCTGAAAAGGAGGTTAAACTTGTATATTTTTGTGCTGAGTTTGATGAAGAGTGGAAAGTTATGGGAAAATGTGATAGGACAAAAGGAGTATGAGCTCAGTGTAGTAAACTGTGGGAAATTTAGCAAGGTCTGTTCATTCAGATTCCTCTTGGGGGCGTCTCTCCATCTTGGAGATTAGGATGCTCCTTTCCTCCAGGTACAGGGAGGGCATTTCTCACATAAGGGTCCTAGGACCTGCTTCAGGGGCAAGTCAAAAAGTCATTCCTGCGCCTATTTTCTCAAACTACTTTAGCTTTAAATATTCAATATACAAAGGCACCATATTTTGGGGCAGTGTGTCCTGAATCCCATCAATATACATTTTATACATACTTATGTATATTTACAATAATATATTATTAAAACAAGAGAATGTCTTTGAGTAAGTTGTGAGTGCTGAGGAAATAGAGAGTTAAGTAACAATTTTCGTTTAGGGAGACTGGAATCTGAAAAAAAAGTGTAGATATGCTTGTGGAAATGAGTGAGGAATGTATTCTGATTTTTAAACAAAACTGACAAAAATGTGCCAATGTGAGCCAGGTAATTCACAGCATCGAAAGAATGAAAGACAAGACACTCGTTTTCTCTGGGCAATGTGTAGAACGAGGAAGAAGCCGAGAAGTAATCACACTTCACTGTATACTTTATAAAAACAATCAGTGCATCTGTGTGGACACTATGCCACCCATTAAACAGGATATAGAGATATATGTTGAGATATAGAACAATCTCTAATATCTAGTAAAATGAAAAAAGAAAGTGGCAGAGCACTGTGAATAGTATCTTAGAAAACAGAGCTGGTACAAATATATGTTCTTATATACAGAAAATGTCTGTAGAATAAAACTAAAGAAGTAATGGTGATCACCTTTTGGAGACTAATGTACTTTCACTGGGTGCTTTTTTTGATTTTAGGCAAAAAAATTTTTTTAGCAAGTGCATTATTACATATTCAAAAGAATAAATTAAAAAACGAAAACTCTATACCTGAAACTAACATAATATAATATTGTATACCAATTACACTTAAAAAGTAAATAAGTAAAACTCTGTAATAAAACTAACAAAGAAACAAATCAAAAAACATTTTACATTTTAAAGTAGCAGAGACTAGCCCATGAACTGGCCCAGAACAGGCCCTTCTTATTGAATGAATGAAGTAGATTTCCTATACATTTCCCTTACCCTTTTGCTATTTAAAGTGTGGTCCTTGGACCAGCAGCATCAGCATCACCTGGGCTTGTGAGAAATGCAGAATTTCAGCCCACCCCAGAGCCAAGGAATCAGAATTTGCATTTTAATGAGAACCTACCCCAGCTCGACAGTGGTTCATATGCACAATGAAGTTTGAGAAGCATTGCCTGAGGCATTACGGTTAAGTACTACTGCTCAGACCACCTAAGAAGTGTATAAACCAGCTGAACATAAAGAAGTGCACAGGTAGAAAGTACTGGATACCACTAGAAAAGATATGTTCAAATTAAATTAATCAGAAGGGAGAAATTCCTTTAGAGTCAAGGTAAGAAAACTAAGGGAAGTAGTTTTTGAGCTGGGCACTGAAGAATTCATAATGATACTAAAAAACAACAACAAACTCATTGGTTACCTTTAGAGGTTGCTGGGAACCAATTTATTATTTTGAAAATAGGTAAATAAAAGGAAAGGAATCATGCATTTATTCTCTTTCCTGTATGAATTGTACCTCAGGGCAAACAGTTTTTCTTTATACAAGGATTTGCAGCTAATAAATGCAGATGGAATAATAGAATTATAGTATCTTCATTTTGCAAAACAATAAAACAATAGATCTAGGCTAGATTAATGACTGCTAAAACTGTCAGGTGAAACACTGACAGAGAACTTTAGAATGGTGAATCAGGCTCACAATCTGCAAACCCATGGATTCATCCAACACTACAAGAGAGATAAGGATATTTGCCTTTGCAAATGTGATACAAGACAAGGCACATATTACCACCTATGAAGTATTCTTGCCAAAAGTCAACCCCAAATCTGATTAAACCTCTAGACTCTAGATCTAACTACCAATTTGCAGGGGGGAAAAAAGAAGAATAACTTGGTAAAGAGTTCCATGAAGAAGAAATTAGCACTCCCAGCTCCCCGCCCCCAACTCCAATTTCCCATGGGAAATTCCCGAGGACTAATGACCCAGTTTCTTCAACAAAAACGTTGAAAGAGAAAAGGAGAAGAGAGTAAGGAACTTCAAAACAAATTAAGGAACATATTGCTTAAATGTGATGTATAGATTTTGTCTGTATCCTGATTTGAACAAATAAACTAAAAAAATATTTATGAGACCAAGAAAATTTGAACACTGACAGATTGACGTTAAGAAATTATTCATTTTTTGATGTGAAAATGGTACTGCAGTTATGTTTTTAAAAAGAGTCTTTATCTTAGAGACACATAATGATGAATTTACAGATGGAATAATAAATTGTGTGGGATTTACTTCAAAAGAATCTACTGGGGTGAGTAGGTTGGGGTATATATAGGAAATAAGGTCTATTATTACTAAAGCTAAGTGATAGATATAAGAATTTGTACCAGATTTTACTTTTGTATATTTTGAAAATTTCCTCAATGAAAGTTTTAAACCATATATTTTTTAAAAACATACTTTCATACCTTTGGAACAAGGGAGAGGACAAAGAGGAGGGTCCCCCCAGTGGGCAAAACATAAACACAGAACTGGTAGTACAGATACTACCAGTATTGGCTGTAGAGTGGGTGGTGAAGGCTAGAAATGCAGGTTCAGTCAGATGATGGAGGGCCATGAATGCAAGGCTGAGAAATTTCAATGCCATCTTGCAGTCAGTGAAGAGTCCTGAAGGTGGTAACAACCACAGCCATAATTGCAACCACAGCCGCAATTGCAGCAACAGCCACTCTTATTTGGTTCTTATCACAGCCAGGCTTTATGCTAAGGGCTTTGCATATATTATCTAAGTTGATCCACATAACATATTATTAGGTTGGCATTATTTTCCCCGTCTTACAAAAGAAGAAACTGAATTTCAGAGAGATGAAGCAATTTGTTTAGGCACACATAGCCAGTACCTGGCAGAGCCAGGATTAAACCCGCACACACTTATAATACTACCTCCGCTTTAACTGGAGTCATTCTAACTTCATTTGCCTTATAAACTGGGGTTCCATATAAGATTTTGCTGGACAAAATTTCCATTCCTTAAAAAAGATTTGGAAACCACTGCTGAGAATGATGGGCAGCTGCTGAAGTCATTTAAGGCAGTGTAGCCTGGTGATTAGAACACAAGTTTTAAAATCAGTCAGAGCTGATTTCAAATTCTGTTCCTACCACTTTGTTAGCTATGTGACCTCTGGACTGCCACTCTGTCAGGGCCACCGTTTCAACTGTTTGTAAAATGAGAATAATACCAATACTTCACAGGAGGTAAGATACAATAAATGTTAGCCTAATTCTATTCATATTAACAAACTGTCGTAAGAAACAATAAATGTTAGCCTAATTCTATTCATATTAACAAACTGTTATGATTATGCTATATAACTCCAGTCAGATCATGACCTTGACAGATTTGTACTTAGAGAACAGATAGTCGCAATTGCATTCGTTTGCTCTCTTCCGATGAATGAGGAAACTGAAGCTCAGAAAAGTGAAGCGACTTTCCCAAGGGCACCCAGAGAGGAAATAGAAGAGCCAGGCTTTATACTCAGGTTCTGTTAGACTCCAAAGCCTAAGTTTTTAAGCACTTTAACTTCCTGTCTCTATAAGACATAGAAAGCTCCCAGGTACTGAGCACCTACCATGTGTAAGATATGCGTTAAGTACTTTACATTCATGTTCTTATTTAATTCTTACGACTTTATGAAGCAGGTATGATTATCATGTCCATTTCACAGAAAGAAAAAAATAAAACTCAAATGGCAAATCATGGCTGGGTCTAACTTTCTGTCACTAAACCAGGACTGAAGTACAAAGTTGTGGATATGTGTACCCCAGCAACTGTCGTCTTAGGAATAAACTAAGAACTCTTGCATATATACGCAAAAAGGTAGGTATAATGATTTCCATAGCAGCAATGCTCACAATAGCTCACAGGTGGAAACTACTTAAATGTCCATCAATCAGAGAATGGAAAATAAAACATGGTATATCCATCCACGGGAATGGGAGGTATTAGGCAGCGACAATGAGATAGAGTGACATTTATCAGTAGGCTGCAACTGAAAAACAATGTTAGATGAAACAAGCAAGTCACAAAATGACACCTCCGGAGTGAGACCATTTATGCAAGGCTTAAAAACATGCAAAGTAATACTATATGTTTGTGGGGACCCCCATTTGCAGTAGAAGTGTAAAAACACGGATGGGAAAAAATCCTTCCCTAACAAGATTTGTGTTACCTCTGGAGAGGGAAGAAAATAGGATTAAGAAAGGGACGGCGGGGCTTCAGCTCTATCTGTAATGTTTTAGTTCTTAAAACAAATGTGAAGCACACAGGTCAAAATGTTAAGATGGGCTTTGTTAGTATGGTTTCTCATATTTTTACGTATGTCTGAAATATTTCATAATAAAATATTTTAAAGCAACAATCATACAAGCACCTTCATTTCAGCTTGTCCAAAGCCATTCAACCATGAGGGAATTTTGTGGCTGACATGGCACTCCGGGCAGAAGGAACAGGCTTTGCAAAAGTCTTGAGACAGAGATGAGGCTTCTATAAATGAAAAGAACTCTTGTGTTTGGGGGAAAAAGGTAGTAGAAAGCGAACCAGAGGTGGAGATGTGGTGGCCGACAGGTCACAAGGGCCTAGTAGGCTGTGGTCGTCGATAGTTGAAGTGTGACAGGAAACTTTTGCAGCTATTTCCACCAAGTTCTTGTGGAGAATTAAGCCCTAACACTCTAAGGCATCCATTGCATTTAATGGATCAGGTCATCTCCTATTGTATTAGAGAATGGTGGTAGCTAGTATCATCCTTAGGAAAAGTGAGAAAACGGTCACTCATACTATTCTTTTCAGGGCTTAATTCTTTCCTAAGACCCTGAGAACAGCTGCATGAGAGGACATTTGAAAAAGATCACATCAACTTCAGTGTAGAGAGTGGATGGGATAGAAGCCAAGAAGCAGGAGTAGAAGCATGGAAATCAGTGAGGAGCCCTTCACAGTGGCCCAGATGAGAGGCGGCAGTGGCTTCCACTGGGGCTGCAGTAGCTGGATAGTGAGAACTGAGTATTTTGGAAGTCGGAACCAACTGGAACCAAAGGATTAAACATGGGGAGGAAAAGGAAAAAGAAGGAGTCAAGGGCAACTACTGAGTTTTTGGTCTGAGCAACTGGGTGGATGCCAGTGCCATGTATGGTGACTTGAGTTTTACTCCCAATTCTGCTAGGTGACCATGGGCAAATGAGGGACTTCCTCGCTGCTGAATCTCATTCCTCATCAGTAAAATGGGGATTGACATGGAGATTTGATGAGATCATGCATGAAAAGCATAGGCCTGGCATATAGTAAGCACTTGAATTGCTATTATTATCATCGTGATCATTCCTGCACAGCTAGCATACTAAAGTAGGTAAAATCATGGGCTCTGAAACCAGTCAGACCTGAGTCGAGTCCCTGCATTGTTGAGTAACATTGGCGAGGTCAATTCATATCTCTGAGACTCAGATTCCTCTTCAGTAAAGAGGGTTAATGAGATTACACTCCCTCCAGACTCCATTGTAAGAATTCAATGAAGTCTTGCATATGAAGTGCTTAGTGCTCAATGAGGTACATAGTAATTGCTCAATAAACAGGGCCTAAATACTACAGTAACTTGAGTTTTCGTCTGTATGTGAGTTTGGGAAGCAGAATTATTACTTTATTATTCAAAATAAATATATTTTATTATGAAATAATACATGCTCATTGGGAAAATGCAAATAGTACAGAATTATGTAAAGTAGAAGATGAAAGTTGACCTATCTCCCCTTCCCCTAACTCCCTAAGTAACTACTGCTGACTGTCACGTAGCCTTTCAGAATTTTACATACACATACCTACGTGCATGCATGTGATGTTCTTAGGGAGGCGGTACAAAATAATGGCTGACAGTTCAGACTCTAGGGTCATACAGACCCAGATTTTAGTCCTACTCATGCCACTTATTTGCTATGAGATATTGGGCAAGTTATTTAACAGTCACTCTAAGTCTCAATTTCCCTTTTTGTAAAAAGAAAGTCATGACAATACCGACACTGTGCTTTGGTAAAAAGTCATCAAATAATGCAAACATAGGGATTAGCCCTGCGTCCACGTGTCAAAGGTCTGAGGACACTTAGCTGCTATTATTATTATATATACCTCTTTACCATTATGGACAATACTGTTTTCTTTATGCTTTTCTGCAACTGTTTTTGTAGCTTAATATGATGTCTTGAGCCTCTTCCCACACCAAGAATCATCTTTATTTGATGCAGGGTTAAGTAGGTGGACCCCTTGCTAACTCCTCATCTCTAAATTTCTGCTTCTGAGAGATTCCTGGATGCATGTGAGTAACAGAGGCCACAGCCTCTGTAGTGCCTGGGCCTCCCAGGCTTTGGAGGCAGGTAATAACCTTATATATCCACGAGGTGGCAGGCAGATTTCAAGCGAAGACAGCAAGTAGCACAAGGAAAGTGTGAGGCCCTTTATAGCCCTTTATCTCTGTGATGTGTGACCTTGAGACTTCGTGTGATTTCTGAGGTCATATCTTGTTTCCTTTAAGGGAGCTATGTACCCTGCTTTCACTTTTCACTGGGGAGCCGCAGGCAGAATTCAGACTAAGCTCACCTTAGATCCCAAGATCTTGATGTCATTGTTTTACAGAACCTGCTATCTAGAGTATTTTGTAACTGGTTTTATGATCTTATTATAGTTTTCCTTTTATTCTTTTTTTTTTTTTTTTTTTTTGAGAGAGATCGAGAGAGAGAGAGAGAGAGAGAGAGAGAAAGACTACTGATTGTGGCAGATGGTTATTTTCATCCCACCTCTATGCCCACCATACACAGACTGCTCTTCAGTTCTGGGACTTTTTTCCCCCTTTTCCAGGATCTAAGCCCCCTCCCAGTACCAACCTCTTCTCTTTGCTCTACTAATTTGGACAGTCCTACTTTTCTTTCTTTCTTTCTTTCTTTCTTTCTTTCTTTCTTTCTTTCTTTCTTTCTTTCTTTCTTTCTTTCTTTCTTCTCCAACTACGTAACAAAACTCAGACACCCCCTTTGTTCAAAGGCCCTTGTAATATTTATTCATATCTGTACATGTTTTCCTCTTTATGAATGAGTTTGTCTTGGATTCTTAAAGACTATTTCCTTGAGAGATGACAAGTCTTAAAAGTCTAATTTGCAGAGGAAGTTGCAGAGGAGGAGCCAGACAAATGGTAATGGTGTGGAATGAAAGGTCGGGAAGAAGGTTGGTGATTTCTTTGGCACAGAATAATTCTCGGCAAGGATCATAAATATAATAGGGCTCATAACAATTATTTTCCTATCTGGCTAATGGGCTCTTTCAGGATCAAATGAGATAAGATCCTAAAACCACTTATACACATGTGAAGCACTTTATAACTTGTTAGGTATCATTAGCAAAATCACCCACATTCTACCCATGCTGTGGCAGGAAGGGCACTGGATGCAAAGTTAAGAGACCTGAGTCTGCTACCAAATTGCTGATAGTGAGTAACAAGTTTTTTTGCCAGCAAATTGATTCAGTCATTTGTTGAACCCCTACCTGTGTCAAGAATGGTCTGGGTACTGTGGATGTATAGGTGAACAAAATAGACAAGTTATCCTGGAACCCACATTTAAGAGAGGAAGACAGACAATAAACAGGCAAACAAACAAATAATAAGGAAGGAATACTTGAGGCTAATGATGGCGGATTGAATACATTCTTCTCCTTTGGCTCCTTCCTGAAATAACACTATAATGACAGTAAAGAGATCTTTTAAAAAGGCACTAAACCCACAAGGACAGGGAGAACAAAAGAGAATGCAATGCCATCAAAATTTTGGAAGCTGGAAAGCAGATGAAAGAGTGGTAACTGGTAACTGACTTGGCAGATCTATGAAAGCTGAATCTTAAGCCAGTAGAAAAAACAAGATTCAACCAAAATTCTACTGCAGAGTCCACATAGGCTCACAAGGTAACAAGTACCTGTGGAAATGGGAGTGAAAGGTAAGCTAACATAAGGAGGTTGGTTGAAAGTTTATTTGAAAAGAATCCTCAGATCTCTTCTCCAATTTCCTGATGTGAGGCAACTGCCTCTCACCCAGGGAAAGATTGGAGTTTTATTCTCTGGAGAGGATAACTCAGAGGGTCTTCGGAATAATATAGTTGCAAGAGGGAGCAATATAGCATAAATAGGAGATTAAAGGAACTCTGGATGTTGAGACCCTCTTCCTCTCCTCCAACTCTCTTTAATGTTTGACTCCTAAATTTCTGACAGTCCAATTTTCACCCTCCAGGCAGAATAGAAGATGTTTTTTTTCTGAGAAATATGTTCAGCCTAAGAAGAAAAACCCTGACTATTCACGTTGGAGGTCCCCCTGCCTAAATGACCCAGCTGAATCGCTCTTCATTGAAGCCTAATTCATGTGCTCACAGCTTTCATTCATTATTTAGTACCTACGGACGGCAGCCACCAAGGTGGCCCCAGTGATTTCCTTTCCTTGTATTCACATTTTTGTACAATTCACTCTCTTTTAGAGAACGAGTTGAGCAGAAATGGTGGGAGATCACTTCAAAGATTAGGTGTATCAAAAAACTGCCTTCCATGTCGTCCTATCTTGTTTTCTTGCTCACTGGCTCTGTTGAAGTCAGCTGTGCTATGGAGAGGCTCGCATCATGACGAACTGAGGAAGTCCTCCAGCCCACAGCCACCCAGGAACTGAGGCCCTCAGTTTAACAGCCCTCAAGGAACTGAATCCTGTCAGCAACCACATTTTCATTGTGAATATTGTTAAACATCAAAAGTAGAGGAAATCGTACAATAGAAGCTAATTTATCCATCACCTAGATTTAAAAGTTATCGAGATTTTTTCCATACCTCAATTCCTTTTTTCCTTTCTGCCTTTAAATCAAACCCTAGACATCATGTTATATTACATATATATATATATATATATTAGTCCCCCTCCTTCTCTTCAAGATGAGCAACCAAGGATTACCAGATACCTGATGACAACTTCTGACATAAAGGATAGAGGCCAGAAAAGGCAACTCAGAGCAGGAAGATGAACATTTTTCAAAGCGATCAGAGTGGATATTACAACCATAAAATGAGATCAGGAATAAAAGAGAGTGCTTGGCAATGAAAGGTGATAGCAAAAAGGAAAAATCAAATAAAAGGGCTGAACTATAAGCTTGGGAGAAATCTCACGGAAAGAAGAGCAAAAAGATGGAGAAATGGAAAATGGGAGAGAAGGGAACATTAGAGGGCCAGTCCAGGAGGTCGACATCCCCCAAATAACAGGAGTTCCAGGAAAAGAGAAGAGAAGAAATACAGGCAAGGAAAGAATCACCAAATGTTTTAAGAAAATTTCCCCAAACTGAATGATATTATTTTGCAGACTGAGAGTCTATCGAGTGGCTAGAATAATGGATGAAATTTTAGAATACTTGCGAGAAGGGTAAGGACTCTTCAAGCTTTCAGTGAGAAGAATATAGTCTGCATACAAAGAATTAGAAATCAGAATATCTTGGGAATTTTCAACAAGACTGGAAGCTAGAAGGCAGTGTGGCGATGCCTTGAAAATTCTGAAGGAAAATGATTTCCAATCTAGAATTTCACACATAGTCCAATATCAATTAAACATGAAGGTAAAATAAAGACATTTTCTGACATGTAGAGTCTTGAAACATGCACTTCCTAAAGAAGCTGCTAGGAGACATAAACCAAGGAAGAAAAAAAAGAGCAGAGAAACGAAAAAGCCTCTCAAGAGCATCCAGGGGCCAGCTGCTGCATGCCTGGCATAAACTGCCACCCGTCCAGACTGGAGCAGGTCAGTAAGTTTTGGGGGAGATTTCTTCAAGAAGATAAAATCTGTATCCTACCTCTGAATACCTCTGAAGGTCTTGAGAGGAAATAAAATAATTGGCAAAAAGTTTGGGGAGGAATCCGTGATAAGTATGTAGAAAACTCAGCAAATAAAAAAAAAAAAAGGCAATTATTAATTCCCGGAGTGGGGAGAGAAGTTGTGTAGAGTAGAAAAAGTAATCAGTTTATTATAGAGCTCCTCTATTTACATAGTCACAATAATGTAAACATCGAGTGTTGTTCTAATTATGCAATTATGATATAAGTATATTAGGAAGATTCAGAGTGGGAAAGGTACATGTGTTTATGTATTGGGGAGAGCTAAATCCTCATCTGTCATAGGGGAAAGTTAACAGATAAAACTTGATATTGAAAAATGAAAGCATATAGTAAAATAAGGAAGTTCCTTAAAGACATGAAAGGATAAATATTTAGTTGAAAAGAAGTGAAAGCGGTTGTCTCCAAGAAGGAGTAAATGACTGTAGTGGAACCAGAGGGTGAGGGATATTGTTTTTGATAGCAAACCATTTGAATTATTAAACTATGTGCACATATAAGTTTTCTAAAAATAATAGGTAAGACAAAAACAATATTAGATAGTAATAAATACAGTAAAGTCAGTAATTCGGAGTGATGTGACTGTATCCAAGGGAGGCAATTTTGGAGTGGGTTGAGGAGAAAATCCTATGAACAGATGAAATTTAAGTTGTAAGCAGCCTGAGAGATGAGGATGCAGCCATGTGAGAATGTGGGAGAAGAGGGTTCCAGGAAAATAAAGCAGCAAGTGCAAAGGATCCGAAGCAAGAAGGAGCTTTGCAAGTTGTTGACAGCACAAAGGAGGAATGATATGAGAAGGCGGGGGTATGGAAGGAGGGAGATGAGCTTGGGCAGATGGACAAGTGTCAGATCACGTAGGGCCATGGAGAAGGCTTGAGATTTTATTCTGAGGGCCATGAGAAGTATTTGGAAGCCTCTGAGCAGAATTGAATTATGTTTTAAACAGATTGCCATATATAAGCATGTATAAACAAGCATCAACAGGATGATGGATACTGTTCTAAGTGTTTTATGTGTACAATTTTAAGCTCATTAAATCTTCATAATAGCATGATGGTATAGGTGTGTTAGCCACTCCACCCTCATTTTTTTTTTCAGTGAGAAAACTAAAGCCCAGAGAAGTTGAGTTGCACAGTGTAAGCCCAGATTCAGACCCAGTCAGTACTTCCTGCTACCTCACTGGAGATCCCTCTGGCTGGTCTGGTGGAGGGGCAGGACTAGATATGGTGATTCTCAACCCTCCAAGGTTCCCAAGTCCCTGGAGAGCTATAACAAAATAAAATGCCTAAATGCACTTTTTAGAAGTGCCTCAGGTGGCTCTGCAATGCAGCCATGGTTGAGAATCATTGGACTGGAGGATTTCTATAATTCTCCAGAGCTCCATGATTCTGTCCTTACACCACCACTTCTGTTCCAGGCCAGTGGACATGGGCACAGCATGGGAGGACTCCTGGTCACCTCTCTTGCCTTTCTCAGAGCCCAGGCAAGTTGCCTCTCCTTCCCAAAACCAGCTCCTCACTGGCCTCCTCTCTCCTGCTCTCAGCACTCAGATGTCTTGTTCCACCTCTACTTTCTTTCCTCAGAACCTCAGCAGTCAGTCTCTACCTCCCTCGCTAACTTTCTATACCAAACAACTGCACACTGCATGAATCACATTTCCTGTCCTCCTTCCTCTTCTGCAATGAGGCAACAGATTGAGAGCAAGAGAGTGTGCACCAAGTTTTGAGAGGGAGTCTGGATTCCTAGACTGGGGTGCAGAAGACCACCCTGATGAGGACTGGTCTCCGAGCCTCTGCTTTTCCTGTTAAGCAGAGAGAAGATATCTGCTGTGCTTCTTATCATAAACCCTCAAGAGCCTCTATGATCTGACTCTTGTCTGCTCTTCCAGCTGTCACTAAGCCCTGGTTACCCTAGCCTTTCTCTTCCTTGTGTAAAGTCAGCTTTTCCAAGCCTTGAATTTGCCTCGAACCCTTAGCTTGGAATATTTTCCCCCCAGTTCTTGGCATATATTATTCCTTTTTGTCATCTGGTAGTAACTCAAATGCCACTTTTGAGAGGCCTTTCCAAGCCACTCATTCAAAAGTAGTTGCCTACTTCCTGCCTCAAGGTTATTCTTCACCTTCTTTTCTCGTCTTCACAGCCCTTAGCATCACTTCAAAGTGTCTGTTTGTTGGTTTCCCTGTATGCCTCTCTCATTGGAATGTGAGCTGCGTGAGAGCAGGGAGCATGTCTTTATTCACTGCTGGGTTTTTAGCACCTAGAACAGGGTCTGACACATAGTAGGCCTCAATAAACATTTGTGGATGAATGAAGGCCTACACCTATGGAAAGCTGAATGACGTAATGTCTGCTCTGGAACAGTAGAAATTTTAGACAGCTATACACATTTATGGGTCTTCTATTTAAAATATTTAGATTTGGGAGCAGTATATTTATTTTCTTAACATTGTTTCCTTGAAGCTGATCGTAACTGGCTGACAGAAGGCAGGAGAAAGCATTTGGGGAGAGAGGCTGAGATTATAATAGAGTTATGGATAGCCCCTGCTTGGGTAAGCTGCTGGTGGACAGTTGACTGTTGCAGCATTGGCTCCCCATCCCCACCACTTGATCTCACATCTCCTACATTTCTAGATATTAAAAATTTTGCCAAGCGGGTTACTGGACTACTGCTTCTGAGGGCTTAGAGATCGTTGACCCAATTTCCTGGTTGAATGTGCAATTTGTAGATGAGAAATGTCCTCACTTCCTGTGACTAGAGAAAAATAATGAAACAAAAAATGGGGCAAAAGTATCTAACCACAGGAGGTAGGGAAAGCCGACAGAAAAACAAACAAACAAACCCAAGAACTAACAGAAACCTGAAGCTAAGGGGCAGGTAGGTTGTAGGAAGTAGAGTCGGAATCTTGGCTGTGTGTTTTCCTTCAAATACTCTCTAGGATGACCCACCCTGCCTTCTCTGACCACAGTAATCACTATAAAACCACACTACATGTGAGCTCTGGTCAGGGGAGAATTTCAGATAAAGAAGCAAAACAGCATCTTTTTTTAGAAAAGGAAAGTGAAATCGTCAATGCCAGTTTCTCTTTTTCCTAGGTTGAGATGAGCTAGCTCCCTCCACTCCTATTTTCTGGTAGCTGCTCTAGGCTGCTGTCTGTGTTATTCATTAACCAGGCATTCATATTTCTGTTTACCCATCTGCCATCCTACGGGAAATTCAGAGGAGTCCTGCAATCTAACCAACCACCTGGATCCTTTTGGATCAGGACCAGCAGCCACATTTAGCTAGTGTTTATGGTGCCAGAGGCTTATCCTATATGCAGCCTGGGAGAGAGAAAGTTTTCTCAAGTAGGATGTGATCTGTCCATCAGTTGAGCATATGTGCTGGGAATGTGTCTAGAGATATGCTTGAGCTGGATTGCAAGAGCTGATTATTAGTATTTTTTGCCAAGCCCATGTTCAGTGACTTCATCTTTGTAGAAACTGGCCCTGGTGGAATGTGTCTGCCATAGAAATTGGCAAGTGCGACAACTCAAGGCCTTTCACAACTCCATTCTCCTGCTCCCCACTACCCCTTCCCATCCCAGGAGCTGATTGTGAAACATTTTTTAGCACACCACTGGGGACATCTATTTATCGAGTAGATGCATAACTTGTAAAGCCTTTTTGGTCCTTGGATGATCACTTCTAATGAAAGAAGAAATAGCCCTTACTTTCAGGGATGATGAAAACCTGGCATGTTTGCTATAGTACTTTATGTTTTCTTAACTGCCATGCACATTATCTCCTTAACCTAACAACCATCTCCCTTCAGTGGTAGGCACAGATGCCAGAGTGATCATCTTAAAATAGAAATCAGGTTATTTCACTCTCTTGTTCAAACTCTCGAATGGCTTTCAAAGCTCTTAGAATAAATTCAAACTCCTACTTGTGAGCTAAAAAACTTTGCATGGTTTGGTTTCCAATGACCTCCTTAACTTTATCTTCCATTGTTTATTCTCCGCAGTTCACGATATTCCAGCCCAATGGTTCTCAAAGTGTAGTCTCTGAACCACTAGCATCAGTGTCACCTGGGATTGTTAGAAATACAAATTCTTGAGGAGTTCCAGTCAAGGTGGTGGAATAGGTAAATGCTGTGCTCTTCTCCTCCCATGAACACATTAATTACAATTAAATTATAGAAAAATCAACTCAGAGAACTATCTGAAGACTAGCTGAACAGAAGTCCTACAACTAAAGATATAAAGAGGAAGCCACATAGAGGCTGGTAGGAGGAGCAAAAATACAAAATGGGATGGCCCCACACCCACGTGTGGCAGTTGAGAATTGGGAGGGATATCTCAGCTGCAGATATCCCCCTTGAGAAGCGAGAGGTCCCAGCCTGCTTAAGATCCCCAAGCAGGAGCACCAGTGCTGGGAAGAGGAGCCCCCACAACACTTGACTATGAAAATCAGCAAAATTTCATGCTACCAGGTGAGATGAAAGGCTGCTGGAAACCCAGGCTCTGTCCTCTTAAAGGGCCTATGCACAGACTCTTTCACTTGTACGCACTCACCCTAGGTTCCACCAGAGGGTCAGCAGCTCAGGAGGTGCCAGAGACATACAGGAAGAGACTAAATTGTGTGGCTTAAGATTGAGGGTTGGAGGGACAGTTTCCAGTGTTCCTGTGTTAACCCTGCCCACCACATAACCAAATCTGAATTTGCACTAGCCTGGTGAACTCCACTCACTTCATTGTGGTTACTCCTTGGGACCCCACCCCACCTAACTCATGCACTGCAAGAGTTTCTTTCAGTGGTGAGCAGCAGGCATTGGTTCATGCTGCAGTCTTTCTTGGAGAACTCTTTGAGATCTGTGGGGCTAAGGGGTGGCCTTGGTGTGCTCTATGCCTTTTGCTGAGTGGCCCCAGGATCAGCACTGGCACCAAATCTGAATCTGTATTAAACTGGTGAACATCACTTTCCCCACCCTGAGATCCCATCTCATCCAATTTGCATACTGCCCCGAGGCTCTTTCTGTGACTGAGCATTATGGGCAGATGGTAGGTGACAGCAGGCCTCAGAGTGCTCTGGACCTTTTGCTGAGCTGCCCCAGGCTCAGTACTGGTGGCGGCCAACCTCATTTTGTAGTGTGATGTTTCCCATGTACCTCCAGGTCTAGCACAGGCAGCAACCAACTGCAGATCACTTTGTAGCTTCTACCAGGTAGCCTTGGGGTGGTCATAGACAGCAACTGACCTTGGTCTGCACCAGACACTCTACCAAGAGGCCCCCGAACCAACACACCCTGTGTTGTGATCAACTTCAGACCACAACAAAGCACCACCTGGTTAGCCCCACAAGGGGCATATCCAAAGGGTGATTTCAATAGGCATCTGAGGCCACTCTGTGGGGTCAGACCCCATACAGCAGCTGGCAGGCTGTGTTCGTGGCCAGTCCTCACAGCCAGTCAGCCTGAGGGTCAATCCCGCCCACTGACATGCCAGCTGCAATCAAAGCTCAACTACAACAGGAAGGCACACATAACCCACACAAAGGACACTCCTGGAGCACCCAGCTCAGGTGATCAGGGTGACTGTATCGATGGGCTCCACAGGACACCTACTACATAAGGCTACACTGCCAAGACTGGGAGACATAGCAGATCCACCTAATACACAAAAACAAACACAGAGAGGCATCCAAATGAGGAGACAAAGAAACATGCCCCAAGTCAGAGAACAGGCAAAAACTCCAGATAAAGAACTAAATGAAATGAAGGCAAATACTCTATCAGTTACAGGGTTGGAAACACTGGTTATAAGGATCCTCAAGGAACTTAGTGAGATAGTTAGCATAAAAAAAAAAAAAGACATAGTAACTATAAAAAAGAACCAGTCAGAAGTGAAGAATACAATAATTGAAATGAAGAATACACTAGAAGTAATCAACAGAAGATTAGATGAAGCAGAGGATAAAATCAGCAATTTGATTGATAAGGGAGCAGAAAATACCCAACCAGAACAGCAAAAAGAAAAAAGAATCCAAAAAAATGAGGATTGTTTAAGGGAGACTTCTGGGACAATATCAAGTATAACAACATTTGCATCATTGGGGTACTAGGAGAAAAGAGAAAGCAAGAGATTGAGAACCCACTTGAAGAAATAATGATGGAAAACTTCTCTAACATAGTGAAGAAAATAGACATACAAGCCCAGGAAGCACAAAGAGTCCTAAGCAACATGAACCCAAAGAGGCCCACATGAGAACATATCATCATTAAAATGCCAAAGGTTAAAGACAAAGAGAAAATCTTAAAAAGCAGCAAGAGAAAGACGGTTAGTTACCTACAAGGGAGCACCCGTAAGACCGTCAGCTGATTTCTCAACAGAAACTTTCCAGGCCAGAAGCGATTGGCACAAAGTATTCAAAGTCAGGAAAAGCAAGGACCTACCACCAAGACTACTATACCTAGCAAGGCTATCATTTAAAATTGAAAGAGAGATAAAGAACTTCTCAGATATAAACCTAAAAGCAACAAATGAACAGGACAAACAAACAGAGACTCACGGACATGAACGATAGACCTAGTGGGTACCACGGATAGGGGGAAAGAAGGTAGATAGGGTAAAAGGGGTCAAATATGTGGTGACAGAAAGAAACCTAACTATGGGAGGTGAACGCACAGTGTAAATATATATATGCCTTACTGTTAATGTGTACAGCTGAAACTTACTGGATTTCGTTAACCAATGTCACCATAAAAAAATTAATTAATTAATTTTACAAAAAGAGAGAGAGGGCCCAAATAAATCAAATTAGAAAAGAAAGAGAAGCGACAACTGACATCACAGAAATATAAAGGATCATAACAAAGTTTTACTACCTAGCATATAGTACTTGTGTCATCAATCAAGCACCATTTTAAAACAGCTAATGAGATATCAGTAATTGTGAATTGTTCGAAATAAAAATATCTTTGGAAAAAACAAAAAAAAGAAATATAAACTCCTGTGTCCCATCCCAGACCTACTAATTCTGAAGCTGTGGGGAGGGAAAACAGTAATCTATGCTTCAGCAAACTCTTAAAGTGATTCTAATACATGCTTAAGTTTGCAAACCACTGCTCTAGCCCCACACTGGCCCTCACTAAAGTTTTTTCCCATCTCAAGGCCTTTGCACCAGCAGTTTCTATTTCTAGAATGCTCTTCCTGTGGGCTTTTACATGGCAACTACCTCTCATCATTCAGGTCTCAGCTGAATACCACTGACTCAGGAGAATTTTCCAAACCCCCTGAACTATCCTCTTATACTTTCTCTCATATCTCTATTTTAGTCCATTTGTAACATCCATTTGCCACATTCTGAAATTACCTTGATTCTTTATTTGTTTACTTGTTTATTAACCATTTTTTCCCTCACTATAATGGAAACCCCTAGAGGGCAAGATATATTGTCTCTTAAACCCTCTGCATCTCCAGCTCCTAGAAAAATACCTAGCTTATAGTAGTTAATCAATACATATTTGCTGAACAAATGAATTACTAATTTCCCAGTGAAGAAATGGGCTATCTATCAAGTAACTTAATGAAGATGAAATACTTGTTAATGAGTAGCTAAAGTTTCACCCTGAAAGTCTCAGATCAGGCCCAGAGATTTTCTTGCATTTTCCTGATCAGAGAGCAGCCATGTCTCCAAAACCCTGGGAATCTCAGGTTGGAAAGGGTTTGGCAGTTACTGGTCCAGTCCTTTTCAGATGTGTGAGTTTCCTCAATGTCCTAAGATGGGTGTTTTCTATCTTCTACTTCAAAATTCCTGGAGATGGGGGAGTGATTACCTTGCTGAGGTAGTTAGTTCCACTTTAAACAGCCCTGACTGTTTCAGATGTAACTCCCTGCCTTTTTTGCCCATGACCCTTGTTTTTCCCTGTGGGGCTCCACAGAATGCATCTTCCATAAAATGGACCTTATCTCATTTTAGCCACATATCAAACAGTCTCTTACTTACTTTTCGTGTGTTAGCGAAAAAAGCAGGCACTTTGGAGTTAGGAAGACCTGGATGCCAACTCTCTTTCACTTACTGGCCTTGGAAAGTTCCCTTCATCATCTTAGGCTCCTTCTCTAGAACAGGGGTTCCCAACCCCAGGGCCACAGACAGCTACAGATCTGTGGCCTGTTAGGAACTGGGCCACACAGCAGGAGGTGAGCGTCAGGAGAGCCAGCGAAGCTTCTTCTGTATTTGCAGCTGCTCCCCAGAGCTAGCATCACTACCTCAGCTCCACCACAGATCATCAGGCATTAGATTCTCATAGGAGCACCGGTCTCTGGTGCCAAAAAGGATGGGGACAGCTACTCTAGAATACTGCCTGACATTTAATGTATTCTTGTTGTTACTTTATTATTATTAGGTTTTAAATTTCCAAAACATTCTGGTTAATTTTTCTGATTAACTTGAATTATTGTCCTTTGATTCATTGAATTAACATCTTTTATAAAATGTGTTGCTCAGTACTAAACATGCTACTGAATAGAACTCAGTAGAGTGAAATTATCAACTTGTTTAGACTGCTTCTTTTAATACCACCCAAAATCAAATTAGCTTTTTTGGAAGATCTAATACATCATAGATGCGTAGTAAACCTACAGTCAGCTGAAAATCCCAGATTTTTTCCCCTCATACATTACTGTCCAATCATCCTATAAAGTTGCTTACCTAATATATTATTTCCATCATTTAAAATTTCTACTTGCTATATTTCTTCAAGTGGGAGTATATCTATGTTTCAGTTGTTATCTTAGAGCTAAATAATACTCTATAATTTCTCAGCAATTTTGTATATTAAGTCTCATTTGAATCCTCATAATGAACCTGGGAGGCATACATTATCCTCTTTATTATGATTTGGAAATGAAGGCTGGAGGTTGTGACTTGCTCAAGGTCACCCAGTTAGTAAGCAGAACCAACATGAAGTCAAGGCTCTTAGGACACAAGTCTAGTATTGTTTTGAGGAAGGAAAAGAAAGAGAATGAGCTCTTGGTTGGGTGGAAATAATAAGGGAAGTAAGTCTTTCTGGAGAAAGTAAGTACTGTGTGGGGTTTTATAAGAAGGGGAAAAGCAAGCAATCAGAAGACGGGGTACATGCGGTTGAGGTGAGGGGGACTTATAAGCCGGAAAGGTATCTCTGAAGAGTAATTCCTTGGACAGATTGGGTCTCTAAGCTAGGCCAGTGATTCCTAACCTGACCTGCCTATCATAATCACCTAGGGAGATTTTTAAAACTCACCTGCTGCCCTCGACCCCTGCCTGAGATTCTGAGTCAGTAGATTTGAGGTGGCCACCTGTATTGTTCTTATATCTCTACATGTAATTCTGATATATAGCCTCTGTTGCAAACCACTAGGCTAGGACCTGGAGGGTCAGTTACCGAGAGAGAGTGCTCTAGGGGTCCTTATTGTGAAGAAATGAATTAGTCAGGTGGAACTGGGAAGGGAGAGAGGATACAAAGCAGGCAATGGAATGATATGATATGAGTTTCTGGGAGGAAAACTTTTGATGATAAGAAAACTCTGAAGGCTTCTAAACAGGAAAGTAACATGTGATACATTGATAATGTTGCGTAAAGACTCATCCTACAAGCTCTTTCTAAACCGATCTCTATTCATCAGTATAACAGGATTATGGCAGTACCCTCACTTAACCCACTCTCATTACATCTTTACCTTAAAATGTTTCTGTGGTTTCAGATGCATCACCTTCTCATTTTGCTGTTTGCTGCTGAGTCTGGTTCTTCATTCCATTTTTGCCTTCCCTATACTTGCAGAAACGTCACAAAAACGGTGGACACTTGTTTCAGAGTTTTATAATCTTTATTTTCAATCTGCCAGACCAGGCTGTCTTTTCCTGTGCTAGTCAGTGATGAGCTCTGACTGATGGGTGCTAAGCTGGCCCAGAAGACGCCCTACATCGTGCTCAGTGGCAGCAGCAAGAGCATGAACGCTAACACCATCACCAAGTGAAGCCGGTGCGGGGTGCCATATAGGGAGAGGACAAGATCCAGACCTCAGGCAATTTAATGGGGAGACAAGCTACACACATGAAGACGTCTTGAGCATACTTACAAAGCAGCAGGTCAGATCAATACAGTGCAAACCTAGATCAACTAGAGGCCTAAGCCCTCAGCCCCACCTCCTAGTCCCCTTGGCTCAGAACCTCCCTGAGTTCTTTGACCTCATTTAGTATTTCTCTTCCGTCTCTTTCCTGTTGGCTTTTTCCCCAGCATCGACAGCTAGAACAGCGTCTAGATATTGTTTCAAAGCTTATGGTAAGATTGTTTTAGGACTCTCTGCTTTGGCCTGGTCATTTCCAGCTACCGATCACCTCATAAGGACTGAATTCGTGTTAGCTACATGGCTTCTGAAACTTGGTCTGATAGTGCTTCTATGCCTAACCATTTCTTCTTTTGTTACGGAGCCGTGTTCCATTGGGAAGGAAAATTCAGTCAGAAAGGGATACCAAACTGATGAGAGAAATTTTTACAGTCCCAGTAGTGGATTGCTGAATCTGGAACAGGAACCCTCATGCTCTCCCTCTCCCAGCCTGCTCAACTCATACATGGCCGCGAGGGCCTCCAAAGGTGCAGAGACCTCCCTAGTCTGTGGTAAAGTCAGAGCTCGCTGCTCCCTCGACTTGACTCGCACCCTTATCCCCATTCGCCATCTCCGCTATCTCTCTGCCTTTGCGTCCCGACAGGGTGGAGCTCCGATGCCGCAGTATCTGAAGCCCTTTGCCAAAGGCTCTGCGCACATCCGACGAAGAGAAATAGAAAAGCAGGGGATCCAGGCTGGCATTGAGGGAACTGAATACCACAGCTTCCGCTCGCCACTGGGGGCTTTTCTTCGTGTAAAACCCCACCAGGTGGGATACGTTATAAGGACCGAAGCACACCAGGAAATTAAGGAGTGTCACGATAGCCAGCCCCACAGCTCGGCGCCGCCTCTGGGCCCCCACATGGGGCTGAGTGAGCATGATCCGCACAAAGCGCCAGTAGCAGAAGATGGTGACCACCATGGGGATAAGGAAGAGGACAAGGCACAGCTCCAGTCGCACAGGAAGCACCAAGTCCAGCTGGCCTGGGCTGAAGTTCTCGTAGCAGGTAATTTCATCCTTATTTGTGGCCTCCTGGGTTTTGTTCCAGTACTGGACGATGATGACGATGGTGCAGTGACCAAAGGACATGATCCAGGAGATCAGAGCAGCAATCACTCCATACAAAGGCCGGCGGGACAGCTTGTACTGCACGGGGAAAGCCACTCCCAGGTAGCGCTCGATGCTGATGCCCGCAAGGAGCCATGTGCTCCAGTAGATGCTGCTGTAGAAGCCGAAACCTGTGATGGCACAGATTATCTCAGGCAGTTTCCACGTGAATTCATATGCAGCCTCAATGATCTTGAAGGGCAGCAGCAGCAGCAGCAGGAGGTCCGCCAGTGTCAGGCTGAGCAAGAGAATGTGGATCGGTGCACGCTGGGGCTGGCGGACTCGCCCCAGGAAGGCACGAAGGGCCAGGAGGTTGGCAGGGAGACCGGTGAGAAAGATAATGACATAGGCCACGAGGATCAAGGAGCTCTTCAAGCTTAGCATGACTGTTCTGAAAGAGGATTAAAAAAGGGCAGGGTCAGGAGGCCCCACTCATAGCCTGTGGTCCCACCTCTGGTTCAGGATGAGGACATCCTCCCTGGCACTCTCCCCTTCCCAGGTCAAGGCTGTCTGCTGACACCACTGCTTGCTCACACCACCTGCCAGAACTGCCCAGAGCAATTATTGACTTTGCCTGGGGTGGGATATTAACTAGGAGTTATTATGTTTGCCGTCATGTGTCTCTGGGGGAGACCAACCCTTGGCTACCCAAGGGAATTCCCCCTCCAGTTTCCCCAGCCTTTCTCCTTCTTTCCTCAGAGATACAGGAAGTTACTTTTATCAGTTTCCAACTTTCCTTAAGTCCCTTCCTCATTCAGAGACCTGCAGAGAGAAAAAGCAAGCCTCCTCACACTGAGAACTCGTCCAGTGAGAAGCAGGCGCTCCACCCAGTGCTGGTTCTCCACAGCACCCCACTACCTGTTCAGGAAGCAGGTGCTCAGCTCCCTAACCCATCTCCCAACCTCGTTTTCTCCTTTGCGGAATACAGATTCTCTTCTACCTTTTCCTCTCCTGTCCAATACAAGACTCGGATTGTTATTAAAAAGGGGAAGCTAGTGAAGTGTAGGGGAAGGGGGAGTGGGGAGAAAGCATGAGCCAGCACTATCTTTGGGGTTTGTCCCCCAAAGGCTTTAGAGAATATTCAGAAAAGCCCACAGGCAGTCACTGGCTCCCGAACAGAAGAACTCTTCTTAATGGGGTAGCTGTTTCCACTTAGTTTGTAACCCTCACCACCCACACAGTCTGGCCCCTTCATCCTCTTTCTGGGTTCGATACCCCGGTCTGTGATTTCTTGACCTCCACCACCCCACTGTTCCTATCTCCAGATGTGATCCTTACATTCTATTTCTGAGAGACTTCCTCCAGCCCCCCCAAACACCTTCCCCTCCACTTCTGATCCTGGCATCACTTCCCAGAGTGCAAGCACTCAGCTAGCTTCCTTGCCTTGTCTTCGTTCCGGATAGATGGCTTCTTGGGATTAGTCCTGAAGGAAAGTCTGAAAGCTTCTGGGAAAGAGGAACAGAGCTTCAGCCACTGCTACCGCTTATTTCACACAGGAAAATATCGTAAGGAACCTGGCTGGTAGAAAGCTTTTATACCAGCACAAGTCATGTGACCAGAGAGAGGAAGGTCAGTAATTGAGCGCTGTCTCTTCTCCCACCCGAAGGAAAAGGCGCCAGCATCTTTCTTCTTACCCTACGGATCCTCATTCTGACTTCCAGACCCAGACGGAGTTTCTGTCCTAGTTCCCGAATTTCTTTTCAATCCCAGGCACCTTTCCTATTTCCCGTTAGATTCTCTTCTCCTCTCTTTTGTAGGAGATTTCTTCTATCAATCTACTTATTCTCAGAAAAGAGGATTCCTATTTCTTCTTATTCTTTTTTTTTTTCCTCTTTCTATCTGGTCTCCCGCCTTCTGCCTCCAGTAAGTTTCTTTTACCCTCTCAGTTGAAACAGATTGATTTCTCCTAGCCTATGTAGTGTGGGATTGAGGGTCATGCACATGTGGGCTCAAATTTAAGTCCCTCATTGTGACTTTGGGGCAGATCAATTTTCTGAACTTTAGTTTTCTTTTCAGTCAGGTGAGGAGTCCGTGAAATGGCATATGTAAAGTGTATGGGCCAGTGCTTAGCACTTCATGGATGCCAGTTAGTAGACGTGGTCCCTCCTCTCAAGCTTGTTGGACAGCTTTGGAGAGAGTGAGCCACTTGCTAAAATATCCAGAGGCTGAGGGCACAGTCATGCTGTCTGACTCGGCCACGTGTCATGGATTCAGGGGCCCCGCGGTGCCTGTGTGGCTCTTTCTAGAGGAGTGGTGCTCAGGCTCCATTCCTTTCCCCCACATATTCCCTCTTCCTATGAGCGAGGCCCAACCTCTGAGCCACCCTGTCCTTTCCTCACTGTGCAGCTCCAGCTTAGAAGCTCCTCGAAGTCCTGTTAAAACACACGCCTGAGGAAACAGAGTCGAAACATATTTTCCTCTCGACCTAGGGAATGGGTCTGTTTTCTTATCTGTGGTCATCCCTGCTCACAGAATCTCCATTCTTTCTCAAGGACATACTGATCTTCTGTTGCTTGTTCATTCATTCATTCATTCATTCATTCATTCATTTTTTGGCCTAGAAACCCAGGGTCCAGGTATCTTAATATTTAGCTTTTGTTTCTCCTCAGCTCTACTCTCCTCTAGAACCAAAGAGTTCTATCTTTTCATTTATTTTCTTCTTTTAGCATGCATATACACTTCCCAGATAAACGGGAATGAAGGAAGAGACCATTCTCTCTGGCTTGCTACCAAATTTATTTGTGTCATTTTGCTTTTATGATTTTCTATAAATATTCATGAGGATCTGGATTTCATTGCAAAGCAGATTAAAATTTCCAGTAAAATTTTCAGTTTTACTGGAAAATAGATGTTGAAGAGGACTCCTTCTCTATTCCTGCCTGTTCTTGCCCCATCTCATGCCTTTCTCATATCATTGTTGTGTGTAACTTATGTTGAAGGTCTCCTAGTGAACCCTCTTCTCCATATTCACGGTAGTTATCAAAGTAACATAATAAAGGAAATCTTTGAACTCATAATTCAAAATCCCCACCTATGTCACAGGAAAAGGAAATGCAACCTCTCAGGCTGAATTCAAGGGCTGAGCTTTCACAGAAGCAGTATCTTTCACAATGTCTTCCAAGTTCAAGTTTCTTTCATCATCATTATTACCCAGCTTGTTATACTAGGAGATTGGACCCAGTAGCTAAAGTTATATATAATCACTTTCTCCATTTCCTTATTTCTCAGTCATCCTTCAGTCCACTCTAACCTGGGTGACATCCCTCTTTTTCTGTAGGATCTGTTCTTTCTGAGGTTAGCAGTGACCTCTATGTCACCAAATTTAGTGGACATTTTCTTATTATTGTACTAGCATTCAACACAGTTTCTACACCCATCTTGAATTCTTTCCATAAATTCCGATATGGAAAGAATCGTGCTCTTCTGGTTTCCACACCTTTTCTTTGGTCACGTCTTAATTTCCCTTGCTAGCTCATCTCTCCCTCCTCATCCTCTAAATGTCGGAGTTCCTTACGAGTTGATTCTAGGTTCTTTACTATCCTCATCCTGTGCTCTCTCCCTAGTCTACATTGCATCCACTTCAACAATGTTAATTACCATCTTCCTAGCACCCAATTTTGAATCTCCATCTTGGGCTTCTGTGAGCTTTCACATCCATATGTCCACCTGCCTAGTAGACGTTGTCATTTGGATGTCTTCTAGGCATCTCAAATTCAGTGTTTCCAGAGCTGACTTTAGACCTTCTCCACCAAACTAGACATTCTTCCAGCATTGTTTGTGCTGGGGAATAGAATCTCTTCCAATTTCATCCCCTGAGCCATAATCTTAGAGTCGATCTTAATACCATCTTCATCCTTATCCCCTGAATGTAGCCCAAACAGTTATTGAATTTGTTCATCTCTCTCTCTCTCCCCCATTATCCCAAACAGTTATTGAATTTGTTCATCTCTCTCTCTCTCCCCCAGTATCCCATCTCAGTGTAAGCTGCCATCATGTGCCACCAGGATTTCAGCAGGGGCCATGACTAGCTCCCTTGCAGCCACTCGCTCTCATGACAGTCGACTCTCCATACTGTACTTAGTAGGATCTTTTTTAGAAGGTCAAGCTAATTATACTATCTCTTAGTTTAATACCCTTTCGAAAGTTTCTTATTGCTTTTAGCATAAATATCAGAATCCTTAACAAGGCCTATAAGGCCTGTGTGGTGTGGCCGTCACCAACTTCTGGCCTTAACTCATGTCACTCTTCTCTCTCCTTGCTCTCTAAGCAAGACCATCTGTAAATGCTCCGTCTTTCCTTCTGCCAGGGGCCCTTGAACAAGCCTCTGCCTGGAATGCTCTTTATTTCTCATTACCCACTCCAACTTTCCCAGTCAATCTCTAGTCTTCTTTCAGATATCCATTTCTTCCTTTAAACCCCACCACCACCCCGACCATCTAGATTCAGCTAAATTCCTTTATTATATGTTCTCATAGTATCTTTTCTATTGTTGAATAGTATTCTGTTTTATGAATATTTTATATTTTATTTATCCATTCACCTATTGATAGACATTTTTTCCCTTCGGTTTTTGGCTTGTGTCAATAAAGCTGCTATGTACATTGTCGTTTAGGTCTTTGTGTGAATATGTGTTTTTTCAGTTCTGTTGGGAAAACATGTATGAGTATATTGGCTAGGTTGTATGATAAACTTTTGGTTTAACTTTTCAAGAAACTGCCAGTTTTCCAAAGGGGCTGTACCATTTTTATTCTTACCAGCAATGTGGAAGCATTCCTGCTGCTTCACATCATCACCGACACTTGGTATTTTCTGGTATTAAAACTTAGTCTTAAGTTTTAGGCATTCTGATTATTGTGTCATGGCATGTCACTGTGGTTTTAATTTGTATATTCCTGATGACTATTGATGTTGAGCATCTTTTCAAGTACTTATTGGCCTTTTGTGTTATCTTCTTTTGTGAAGTGTCTGTTCAAGGCTTTGCCTATTTTTAAAAATTTGAATTATTCATGTTATTGAATTTTGAGTATTTTTTAAAATTGGGTTCTCAGTACTAGTAATATCTACTGTTAGATATATGTATTATAAATATTTTCTCCCACTCTATGACCTGCCTTTTCATTTTCTTAATTGTTCTTGAGGAACAAAAATTTTGAATTTTGATAGTCTAATTTATCTGGTTTTTATGTATGGTTTGTGCTTCTATGTCTCAAGAAATCTTTACCTAGCTATCAGGTTCCAGACTTGACTTTCTCTGATAAATTGCCTTGGTACCTTTATTAAAAATAAATTGATTTTGAGTGGGTCTATTTTTTGAATCTCTTTTCTGCTTTAGTGATCTTTATGTCTTTCACTATTTCTACAGCCTTGATTACTGTAGTTTTATAATAATTCTTGAAATCAGGTAGTGTAAATTCTCCAACTTTGTTCTTTTTTAAAATTGCTTTGGCTTTTCTAGGTCATTTGCATTTCCATATAAATCAATTTCTGCAAAAAAAGTCTGCTGGTATTTTGATTAAAATTGTGTTGAATCTGTAGATCGATTTGGGACCATCAACACTGGAACAATGATGAGCCTTCCAATCTATGAACATAATTTATCTCTCCATTTACTCAGGAGTTTAATTTCTCTCAGCACTGTTTTCTACTGTTCATCATAGAGGTTTTCGCATTTTTTTCTTAAATTGATTCTGCAGTATTTTTGGTACTATCGAGCTTAATTGTTTTTTAAGTTTTTTTGTTTTTAATTTGTTGCATCTTTGACTATTCCTTCATAACACACAGCTCAGTTTATTATAAGACATTTATTTGTGTGAGAATTTGCTTAACATCTATCTTCCTCATAAGACTATCCATGAGAACAGGGAATGTAGATATTTTGCTCACCATTGTAATCTCAGGGCTTGGCACAGAGCCTGGCATATATTAGATACTCAATATTTATTTCCTGGTTGATGTGTGATGGATAAGTGGAAGAATTAGAATGGAGAGAAGTCGATTTTTGAAAGCTCAGAGATATTTGTCCTCAGATGCTTCACTTTATCTTATTCCGAGACCATCATCAAAAATTCCAGCCAGTAATCACTTGAGAGCTCTCTTACAGATTAAAGCACTCTCAGTACTTTTGCTGGAAGCCGCAGGAATCATTCCTCAAGGTGAATATTGATAATTTAGGCTAATATACCTTTATTATATAGATATTGCTTAGCAAATATGAAGAAGGTGTAGATATAAAATATTCAAAGTGAAGGATAATGCATGATGTCACCAGTAGCAGCACTAACAATAAGAGCTATCATTTCATTCATTCACTCAACGAATATGTATCTATTTTCTATGATGTGGTGGGATCTGGGCCAAGTATCAAGTACCAAGGATATCAGGGTAAAAAAAATAACTATGGTCTCTCACTCATAGAGAATGGTTACATTTTAATGGAAGGAGATAGACAATAACAAGTAAATATGAATACAGGAGTAATTACCTAGACATTATGGAGGCAATGAAGCAGGGTGATGAGGAGAGTGATCAGGGAGTGGCAGGGGCTACTTTAGTTTAAGGGTTCAGAGAAGCTGTCTCTGAGGTTACTCTTGAGCTGACACCTGAGAGATTGAGCTGAATTTTGAGAAGGGGCTGTGTGAGGTTCTGGCAGAGGAGTGGTCTAGGCAGAGGAACTGGCAAGTTCAAGATAGAACCTTTGTTTTAGGGGGACAGAAATGTCAGGGTGATTAGAGCATGATGAGCCAGCATGATTACAGGAGAAGATAAGACTATGGCAGGGATTATTGATTACATTAAGGAGTTGGAATTTCATTTGTAAGCAGAGAGAAGTGACTTAAGGGCCATAAAAGGAGAGTGACATGATGAGATTATTGATTTGAGAAGATCATGCTGTGTGAAGAATGTGAAGAATGGTCTCCAGAGGAAGTAAGTTGGAGGCAGAGAGATCAAATAGGAATATATTGCAGTCATCCAGAGGAGGACTCACGATGGCATGGATTCAGGAGAACGTGGCAATAAGGGTACAGAGGGTCATTTGGGATTGAGGATACACAACTTTAAATAAATAACAATAAATGAAGAACTGGTGGATGCCAGAAAGAAATAGAACTGTCCTGGGGAATGAGAGGGCAAGTGATTTTACACCAGTACATCCAAATAGACTTTGAGATTTTATTGCTCTTCTATGCCAGTGCAGTTCACTCTGCTTCCATTTGTGTATTACCCCTTTTGAGCCCTTGCAGTGGCCTTATGAAGGTGTGAAGGCGACAGTTTATGTCCTTCCCCACTTACATCTCCTCTTTTAGTTGCCACTTGTCCAGACTTTCCCCTGTCATTCCAATAGCGGTGCCCTACAATTCTGAAGCCTTTACATACCCATCCCCAGTGCTGGTGCACTAATAGAGAAGAGAAATAAGAACAAGCAACTCAAGACTAGTGTCTTGGGAGTACTCTTCAGACCCTGTTTCTGTTGGCCTCTGTAGTGGGCATTGTAGGTTTTTGCCACCCACTGCTGGTAACCATACCATGTTCTACCTGTGCAGAGACATCTTCTTGCTTCACTCTCTGTCCACCTGCTTACTGCTCATCAGACTCACTCCTGGCCGATAAGTTCTGGTGGCTGAATAATTATCCCCCAAAAGATATCCATGTCCTAATCCCCGGAACGTGTGAAGGTTATTTTATACGGCAAATAAGGACTTTGCAGATGTGAGTAAGAATTTATGATAAGGACATTATCCTGGACTCTCTGGGTGAGGTCTAAATATAATCACAAATGTTTTTATAAGAAAGAGGCAGAGGGAGATTTCGAGCAGAAGAGGAGAAGGTAATGTGATCACAGAGGCAGAGACTGGAATGATGTGGCCACAAGCCAAGGAATGCCAACAGCCACCAGGAGCTGGAAGAGGTAAGAAGTGGGTTTTCCTCTAGAGCCTCCACAAGGAGCATGGTCTTGCCCACATCTTGATTTTAGCCCAGGGATACTGGTTTTGAACTTCTGACCTCCAGAACTATGAAAGAATAAATTTTTGTTGTGTTAAGCCACCAAGTTTGTGGTGATTTGTTATAGCAGACATAAGAAAGCAGTTCAATAGCTAACTGTCCATTCTATTATACTCTATATCAGACACTGTACTAAAGAGCTCTACAATGATGAACTCATTTAATAGTTAAGACATTCTGTGAGGTGACACACTCATCCCCATTTTACAGATGAGAAAACTGAGGTATAAAGAAGTTAAGTAATTTGCCTGGAGTCACATAGCTGGTAAAATGGAAGAGCTGAACTCTTAACTTGGGACTCAGGCAGTCTGGCTCTGGGGTCATGGTGTTCACCGTTGTACTATGCTCCCCACTGTACCTGGAGGTTGCAGGTTAGACCCAACTTCCCTAGTAGCCCCAAGAAATCCTGAAGATGCCACACAGGAGGATACAAGGGCATAGGCCAAGGTGTCATGTCATCTGCTTCCAACAGGGAGTGTCTGCGTACCCATTAGGCTTCCTGACAATGGCCTTTGCTCTTTCTCTGAAACCAAGAAGGAAGGAATGACCCTCAACCCCAGTTACCCAGGGTCCAGGCAACTCTCAACCTTTCACATGTTTGAGTTCCTGCCCTAAGCCCAGATCCCAGATATGATCTTTCATCCGTCCCTCCCTCCCTGTCCTTAACCATTTTGAATACACAGGGAATAGAGGGAAGATATTATTTACTGTTTCTCGCTACTAAATTTACTAGGTTATTTAAGCACTTATAAGCATGAATGTTTATAAGAATCTGCATTTGACTGTGAAACAGAAATAAGAACTTGGGAGATTCTAGTCTCAAGACTGGAATCTCAAAGAAATTATCTGACCTGTTCCTTCCTCCCTGACTCTCTTCTCCATCTGCTGTCCATACAGAGCTGACCTTCAGGCCAGGAACAGGACTAAAAAATAACACCAAAACCCTACCGCATAGTTACACACACAGCTTCTAGGTCAGATCACCAGGTAGCTTGCAAGGGCTCAAGCCACCCTTGGAAAAAGGCAGAAGGCAGCTGAGCACCTTGGACGGCCTTTCAATGTTGACCTTGAGAAAGAGAGGACAGGCAGGAGTGTCTCTGGAAGTGGAAGAAGTACAGACTCTTTTAGTAAAGCTGGATGTACTTGCAGTCAGGTGCAAAAGGTGAGCCAAATTGGGGCAAAACTGTATACTCTGTGTTCCTTTTTCCAGCCCAGCCCCTCCTCTGCTTTTCTCCTTCACCTGCTTCTGTCACATATGCAACTTCCCCCACGAGTTGTGACATCGCCAGAGTTACCAGGATTTCTGTCTGGTTTGCAGACTCTTAGGAAAGTTAAATTGGACCACTGAGCCTCAAGAGGTGTGGGGAAATAATTGGAAACTCCTGGGTGGAGAGAATGGTAATTCATGTAGTTTGAAAATGCTTAGGAATTTTCCAGGGGAGAGGAAAGCCCGGTTTTTCTTAATACAAACTACAGAAAGTACAGTTTGTGTTTATCAAAAGCGGAAATTTGTTAAAAATAGATTGAGAAATAGTGGTGCAGTTGATGTAATACTTTACTACTAGGTCTCAGAAAAATTTATACGAACAAAGGTCCTCTGAGTGTTGAGTCACCCTCCTTTAGCTCCTTTCATCTCCAGAAGAGTTCAGTTCCCGTAGTGAGCGTGAAGACTATTATCAAGAGAAGGGGGAACAGGAGCGTGCAGATGGAGGCTTCATTTGGGACATGTCTTCGGAGTCCCCCCTTTTTTTGCCATGGGCCCTTGCTATGCCATGATATGAAGCCATGGTGAATTAGCACCTGAGAGTCCCCTTGTGTCTCAAGAAGTCTTAAAGCTAAAAGCTTTATATCACGGTTGCAGATTGCCAAATGGGCATGGAAACCCAAATCACAGAGGCTTAAATGCTTTTTTTTTTTCATGTCATGTGAAAGAGATTGGGAGTCTAAGGCTGGTGCAGCTGCCTAGGAGCAGTTCTCAACAACGCAAGCTTCTTCCAGCTTTCTGTTCCACCTTCTCTCTATTTTTTTTTTTTTTTCATGATCTGAAGAAGCATCTACATTCTGAGCGGACAAGCAGGAGGTGGAGAGGACAGAGAGCAAAGGACACACGAGGGCTGGATCTATCCTTTGAAATGTTTTTTGCCTTTCGGTTGGAACTGCCGTCCTCTAGTAATTTACCAAAATGACCAACACAAAAGGAAAGAGGAGGCACCTGCTATATGTTCTCTGGGACTTTTAGAAAACATGGAGTTGTTTCTTTGGCCATATCGATATAAATCTACAAGAAAGGTGATACTGCACACATCAAGGGAATGGGCACTATTCAGAAAGAAATGCCCCACGAATGTAACCATGGCAAAACTGGAAGAGTTTACAGAGTGACCCAGCATGCAGTTGGCATTGTTGTAAACAAACAAGTTAAGGGCAAGATTCTTGCCAAAAGAATTGAGCATATTAAACACTCTAAGCACTGAGATAGCTTCCTGAAATGTGTAAAGGAAAATGATCAAAAAAGAGGGATGACAAAGAGAAAGGTGCCTGGGTTCAACTGAAGCACTAGCCAGCTCCACCCAGAGAAGCTCACTGTGTGGGAACCAATGGAAAGGAGGCTGAGGTTCCCGCTGGAATCCAACCCCTATGCATTCATGCGGCATGATGGGTGTAAAGAAATAAAAGACCTCTAATAGACTAGAAATGTGGTGTCCTCTCTCCCAAAAAATATTTAAAGAAAACTTTAATTGTGTCCTAAAAGTTTTTTCAATAGACTTTATTTTGTAGATCAGTTTTAGTTCACAGCAAAATTGAGAAGTTCCATAGATTTCCCATGCACCCCACAAATTCACAGACTCCCCCATTATCAACAGTCCCCACCAGATTGGCACATTTGTTATACTTGATGAACCCACACTGACATATCATCATCACCCAAATTTATCCTTTTTTCAAACAAGAAAACTATAGCTTTTCTAGAAGTCCGAACTCAGCAGACTTCTATTTATTTCTCATTAGCTAGCAATATATCTCATGACAACTCCTGGCTGCAAAGATGTCTAGGAAAATTATTATTAACTGGGCACTCTCCCAATCTGACAAAATTGGGTAAGGAAGAAAGCGAGAGTACTAAAATTATACAATTCTTGAATAGCAAATACGGGGAGGAAAAGTACTTCTAAAATATCTATGGTAGCCATAAAAAGGTGTAGGATTTTAGATAGAATTTTTATAAATTATTTTTATTGAAGTGTAACATGTATACACTAAAGTGTATTAATCTTAGGTGTGCAGCTGATGACAGTTAATGTATGTGTATATTTGTGTAACTACCATGTATGTCAAGACATAAACCATATTCAGTGCCCTGGAAGGCTCCTTTATGCCCCTCTCAGTCAGCAACCCTCCCACTCCGAGGTATTCCAACTGCTGCTACTTAGAGAGGGATATTAACCATCATAAATGCTGGTTAATATCTGGTAAATTATGGAGAAGAACAAAAGAAAAGAAGAAGAAGGCCAAATTAATGGTTGTTTTTGTTGCTCTCCTTTGCTTTTTAAGTTATTCTAATTCTATTTTTGAAAATCTTCTATTGAAAATGTCACCACAAACTGAAGAAAGGAATTTTAGTTTGCTATAAAATTGATAGCAACTTCAACAGAGAAACTCTAATCCACTGGAGTTTCCATTGCATATAATAGAACAACCCTAAGTAATAGCAGTGTAAATAAGACAGAATTATATTTGTCTGTCATGTAAAAGCAGCCCAGAGATGTGTAGTCCAGGATTGCCTTAGGCAGCCCCAGGAAGACTTTAAGACCTGTCTTCCTTTGGCTTTCTACTCTATCGATCCTAAAGTGGCCTTTGTCCTCATGGTCCAAAATAGAAACTGAGGCTCCAGCCATCACATGTGTTCCTGGCAGCAGAATAGAGGAAGGAAAAAAGAGCTTTCACCCCTTCTCGATTTAATACACTTCTTAGAAGTTCCACACAACGCTTCTAATAATAACTCCCTGGCAAGAACTTAGTCAAATAACCATACTTAGCTTCAAAGAAGGCTGGGAAAAAGCCTTTAACCTCGGTGCAATGTGCTGTTAAAAATCATGCATTTTTACTAAGTCAATAAACTGATAGTCTCTTCCAAATTGCACTTTTGTGACTTTTACAGATGAGCCCCACACCTCCCCCTTCTTCAATTCTTCAGCCTTTGCATTGCACTCCAAAGTCCGAATATACAGTCAAAGATGAGCACATCTCAGCTTACATCTTCTGATCTGGATTTCTCAGGGGAAGCCTCAGCAGATGGGAAAGAACAGAGCATTGCACCAGCCACACTACTACCTGGTTCTATGGCCCCTGGAGTCCCTTCTGAGGGTTGGATGAAGATAACTAAAACCAAGTTCTGATAACAGTGTTCTGTTTTATCTTAGGGACACAAAATTAGATGTGAGCATTCTGTTAGCACCCCTGTCACTGACAAAATTTAGATGACTTTTACTTGTGTTTTCTTTGACATAAGTGCCATTTGTTTCCTGGTGTAAGAACTCAACCACAGCATTGCAGGGTAGAAGCCAGGAGCCTAGCCACCAATGCAGCAGCCACCCCACATGGCTGATGGAGGGAATGCACTAGTTGTCCAGAAAAGCCACACTGCTGTATCCTCAGTGATGGTGCAGCTAAGAGCCACACTACAGAGGATGCTGATGTGGAAGCAGAGGCAAGACTAAGAAAAGTGAAGCTTTACTTTGAGCAGAGGTATCTGAAATGGGCCATGAGCCATGGCCTTAGCTGCCTTGAAAGGGTGGAAGTGGTAGGCCTGGCAGCATTAGGCTAAGGACATGGATGAGACTGCCAGACTTGTCGCAGATGAAGAGAATTGTAGAATCGAATGAGGCTCTTTGAGAATGTTCTGCTTGGGTTGGAAAAAATTAGGGTAAGTTACATCCCTGATTTTATGTGCATTTTCCCAGGCTTAACTCATTGACTGAGGTTCTACTATTCGCTCCTTTGGAACATCTGTTAGTGCCTCCTTTCTCACTTCCTAATCAAATAATTAGTGACATTTCTTAACGGGGTATGGATTTTGCCTGTCGAATTTCTCATCCTGGATCTAAGGGAAGGGTTGACTCCTTACTTGCCCTGATTCCTCCCCTAGAGACCTCAGAACTTTCCGCATTTACCCTTCCTGGATAAGAAGTGTTCTTACAAGGATTTCGAAGCTTCCGAAGTGCCCTCCTGCCACGTAAAGATGAGGAGATAACAAACACAACTGTCTGCAAATTGTAGATTTGTCTTACTCTGTAAATTCTGTCTTACTCTCCCAGAGGCCTCTTGAGCTTTCCTGAGAAGGGTGAACTCGATTGGCACAAGGGAAGAGTCTGATGGTTCTTTTCTGAGTAAGATTATGCCACGCAGTGGCTTCTGGCATTTTAGGATTACAACCTGGTCAGAGAGAGTGTCTCCTCTCCTGAGGTCCCAGCTGAGATCTCTAGGCTGGCCCTGCTGGCTAGAGTGGTTTGGCCAGACGCACATGTCTAGAGCCTGAGGGCTGGGCCCAGCCCAGCTTGAACCATGGAAAGTGAGAATGGGAAGAGGTGACTTCCCAAAGCACCAAAGGAGGGAGTTCTATGTCAGGACCTGTTACTTCATGTCCTGTGCAATTCGCAGTCTGCACTGCCATGTTCCCTTTCTTGCTCCCTGTAGAAAGTGTAATGTGTAATAGCTGACAGTGATATTGTAATTTGTATCCACTTATTTCTTTGTTTATGTAAACTCACAAACCCTGGTCCTTTCAATACTACCAGGAACCTCTGACTTCTGTTACTACCCTCTGATTGCCACGCGTCAGTGTGTCTCAACACATCTTTTGAGAACCGCAGAGTCTGAGAACCAGATGGTTCCTTGTCTGTCTAGGGATGGACAGATCTACCTGGGGCTTCTGTCTGGCCTGGCACTGGTGTAAGCATCTCCTTGCTTTCATATTCATACCCTATCTACTTTTCCTCATATCTGCAACCCGTCAGATTGTTCCCGAGAGTGACATCCTCCACTTAGTCCTCCACAAGCCACAGGGCCCTCTGGTGTGTGCTCCAGAACACCTCCTCTCCAGATGCAGTGCTTTAAAGTGCTTCCCACTGTGCTCCTGGGGAAAGTCTCCAGGGTTCTGAGAGGGAGCGTATGCCTGCAACACCTGCATGGCCAGAGAGCTGTCCCACCAACAGAAGTCACTCGTCAGGGAGAAGAAAGGCAGTCGGTAAGCTCTTTGCTTCTCCCCAAATCTCTGCCTCTGCGAATCTAACTATATCTCTCTCAGCATCCAAGTTCTGACTGCTCTCCCAGGCCTCTCTTTACATCCGTAATCCACACAAGCCAGACTTAGGAGGATTCCTTTTACTATTTACTCTCCAGATGTTTCTTACCCCTTCCTTCTGTTCTTTCTTCACCTCCCTTCCTCTCCACCCCCACCCCCAGACTTCAGCAAATTCATCAAGTTCCTGTTCCTTTCCCAGCATGAACCAGTCAAAACAGGTCAATCTCTCCAGTTTTGCATCACATGTCATTCCTTGGCCAGCAGAGTACATTTTATAGAAATTGGGGCTACTGGTTTTCAAGTCCAGGGGCTCCAGACAGCCCAAGAAAATGTTGAATCCAGGTAGCACCACAAAGTTCATTGTTGTCTAGTGAATCAGGCTCAGCTCTTGCTCCTAAACCTGCTTTCTTTCCCAGTGTGCTAGTCCTGGTCTCTGTGCCATCTCCTCTCTCCTCCCCAGCGTCCTCTCTCTGAGCTTCGTGGGCTCAGGACAGCCCTAGCCTCCTCAGACATGCCTGAAAGTCTCTTGGACTAGACATCTGAGGGCAAGGTAACAACCAGATTATGTGTTTCACATCTTCGCGAATGAACGGGGATCGAGCATCAGACAAGACAGATATGGTTCTTGCCTTCGTGGAACTTACATTCCAGTGGGGATGGAGAGAATAGACTAGTATCTATATGAATATAGAGGATAATTTATTGTTGTGGCACGTTCCATGACAGAAATAAAGTAGGACGATCTAAGAATCACCTGGGGTGGGAGGTGAGATGCTTTAACTGAGTGGCAGGGAAGTGCTCCCTGAAGGGGTGTCACTTGAGCAGAACTCTGCCTGAAGGAGCTCTCCAAGTAAAGAACTGGGGAGGGAGCGCTCTGGGCAGACTAGACCCTTTGTGCAAAGACCCTGGGACAACACAAAGCCTGGTGTGATGGAGGACCTGAAAGGAAGCCAGTGCAGCTGAGGCAAAAGGAGCATGCAGGAGAGTGATGGGAAATGAGGTCAGAGAGGTGACTGCAGCGAGGGAAAGCTAGCCACGGAGGGCTCTGTAGTCCAAAGCGAGGCTTTAGACTTTATTCTCCAAGTAGGAGAAAACCGTAGAAGGATTTTTGGCAGAGAAGTGAAATGATCTGACTTGTGGTTTTGAAGACCCCTCTGGTTACCTGTTGGAGTGCAAGAGTGTCTTTCCACACTGTCTATCAAAGCCTTGTTCTTCCTCAGGCTTTAGGGGAGCCTGAGGAGTCAGGAGCCCCTGCAAGGGCCTGGCACCTGTCATTTATCTCTCTGTTCTTTCCAGGTATCACTGTCCGCCTGCACAGACCCACTTTCTGGATCAGGAGAATCATAAAGGAAGAGACTGGTTTTTGTCTCTTGACTAACTTTCCTGGCTTCATTTTGCTTCTGTTATTTTCTATAGATGTTCATAACATTCTGGATTTGAGTAAACAACACAAACTCACTGGCAAGAAGTGTCGAGAAAGAAGAGTGCTGCTTTTCTTCTTGAGTCTTGTCCTGCCACCCACGCCTACACGGAAGGGACTGCAGGATGAACATGACTGAGGAACCTGATTCTGGAATAGAGTTCAAGCCACAAGTGGCTCCCATGACCTTAGCCCCAGCCGTTACTTCCTTTCTGCCACTGGTCACCCAGGGGCCTTCCTATTCTATTCCTCTCCAGGTTTTAAGCCTGGATGAGTAGGTAGAGGAGGGAGAGTTTCCGGCATGGGTGGGCCAACCTGGGGCAAAGCTGAGTTCTTCCTGCTGTTTGCCAGCTGGCCTCTTCTCCTTCCCTCTTTCACAGTCCTCCAGTCTGATGTGATATGAGAAGCGTCACACTTCCATGACACAACCCTACCCCTGTCCCATGCTTTCCTGGGGAGTCATACTGAAGACAGACTCTATTCTCACCAACAGAGCCTTAAGAAACTTTTATATAGGCCAGTGTTTGTTTCCCAGGCCTGGCCGACCACCAGCTTCTGTTTCTCTGAAGAGCGGAGGATGGTGGGGATATTTAGAGAGAGGGGGCGTGGGATGGTACGAAGTAAGCACTTTGAAAGAGCATACTTGATGTAATTTTATAGCCAAAAACCAAAACCAAAAACATTTGTTTTTATGATATAGACTAGTAAAAGTCAGCTTTTGGTTTATTTTCACTAAAGGTTGAGAGGTACTGAGAAGGCGAGACGGCACCTCAAGCACAATTCGAAGGAAGGAGCTGTGCCCAGCATTCATTCAGGCCAAGCTCTAAGCTCCTGTCCACGATTCCGTCCCAGCTCAGCACCCCATTCATTACTATCCATAACCTGTGTGAGAATGTACGGAGGAGTTTGAGACTCAGGGTTTAGAGTCATACTCGTATTCAGATCTCAGTTCCCATCTCATTGCTAGCTATGTGTTCTTTGATAAATTACCTAACCTATAGTTAATCCACTCAACCCCTAATTTCATAGACTCTGCAGCCAGCCATGTGGGTTGGAATCCTGGCTCTGCTACTCGTTAGCTATGTGGCCTCGGGCGGGGTTACTCATCTTCTCCAGGCCTCAGTGTCCTCATTTGAAAAATGGGGTTACTGTGAGGATTGAAATGAATATATAGATGTATGTGTGCGCGCGTGTGTGTGCCTGTGAATATATGTGTATAAACGTTTGTATGTGTGTATGTGTCAGGGACATAGCAAACACTTATAAGTACTGGCTGTTACTATTATTATTTTATTTTTATTTAGAATAAGAGACTAAATTATATGTAAGAAAATTAAGTCCATTTAAAAAATTCATAAGTAAATCATAATGCAGGTGGTATATGGACATAGTAAAAGTTGAGATACAGCTATTCGATAATTGAGGCGAAACACAAGGCTAGACCACAGCATTCTGTCCTCTACTTCATAACACACTGGTTCCTACAGACTCTTTTTGATCTTACCTTGCTACTTCTTTCCTTTCTGGATTTTCTATCCTATGCCTCATGAAAAACCAGCTTCTTAGGTCTCTGTTGAATTCTTCTAGCCCCCTACTTCTCCACCTGAAGAATTCTTTTCATCGGGATTCCAGAGTCCCATGACCACTCTTCCCTCTGGGGGTGGGGGCAGATACCTATTATATCATAGATTAGTTATTCTCAAAGTGCGGCCCCTGGGCCAGGGGCATCAGCATCACCTGGGAACTTGTGAGAAATGCACATTCTTGACCTCCTACCTCAGACCTGCTGAGTCAGAAACTCTGGAGATGGGGTCCAGCAATTTGGGTTTTCACCAGCCCTTCAGGAGATTTTGGTGCACCCTAAGATTTGAGAGTCACTATAACAGGAAAAAAGTGGGTCCAATAGCTGTTTTGCTGCTATTCACGTTCATAGTCCTGTTCTGGACACCTGGTGCTCAGTGAAACTCTAAGGCTCGGTTGCAAAGATAGGGACCAGAAGCAGAAGGGGAGCCAGCTGACCATTGTAAATGCTTTTTGGCATGGTTCCTTCCTGAACCTTTTAAAGGCAGAGCTCAGGCTTTGGGAAGTTAGCCTGGATTCCCATGTGAGCTCTGTCTGATCAGCTGGAAGTCACTTAACCTCTCTGGGCCTCATTGTGGATTGTAGGCCTCAGTGAGTAGAGCAGAGTTGTTTGGAGGAATAAACGAGGTAACATAAGCACAAAACCACTTTGCAAAATTGCAAAACTTCTTTGTTGTAAATGGTAGCCAGGCAACTAAACTTTACAGGAGCAATTCTCACCCTTTTCCCAGTGGACGCATATGGGACAGATTATACTCACTTGCTGGACAGATTGTCAAAGCAGTCCAGCTGCAACTTCTCCTATTCCTCTCCTGCTCAAGAGAGAGAATGTCAATGGTCTCTGAGTCAGAAGTTCCCGCGGACAGAAGACGTGTCTCTCTGTGTTGTGCCTACAATCTTATCTGATCTCGCTCTCCCCCTCTAGCTCAGTTCAGCACCGTGCAGTCTCTCCATTAGCATGTCTCCGACTCTGCTCTCTTTCTGTGATCTTTTCCCTTCCTGGTTCTGTCTGTCCCTTGGAACTGAACCTCTTGCCTTGCCCCCAACAGTGCAGCCCTCTCCTGATTCCTTCTATTCCATGCCACCAACAGTCCTTTCCTAGAGCACAGGCTGCCACCTGCGAACCTTGCTTTATTCTGATTATTTTATTGGGCAAGGGCTAGTAGCCTCTGAAAGGAAATCTTCGGGCTCTTTAATGAAGTGGCAGAGTTGGAGCTGCCTCTGCCTCATCTGGCTCTGCTCTCGGGCCAGGCTTTTACCAAAACTGCTGCATCATCAGCAGAAATTCAACAGTTGGTTACTTCTCTGTCTTTCCTCAGAAAGCCCTTCCTTGGCAACACCATCTAAAAGAGTCCTCTTCTCCTTAGTACATTCCTGTGTTTTGTTTCCTTCCTCGTGCTTTACCCAAATCTGAAATTGTTTTATTTATTTACCTTTTGTTTGTCAGCAGTTCCTGGTGACTGGGAGGTGCTACTGGAGTCACAGTTCTGGTTTTATATTGCCCCAGTAAAACTTTTTGTTAGGTCAAATAATTAGAAATATATATATAGACATCTTTTCGGGTTAAACAAACAAGCATTTTTTTATTTGCTACCTCTCATTACCCCTTGGCCCAGAAACAGGGAGGAAGCCACACTTACATTATCAAAACAATGTCGTTAACTATCTTGGGTCTTTTATTAGTTTAGTCATGTAGTAGACATCTAAAGTGCATCTGAGTCCTGGCAAGCCCAAATGCTAGGCCGGAAGGGATGTGGCAATATTCTTCAACTCCAGTGCCCAGTGTGCTTCCAGAACGTAAACTTCATGAGAGCTGGTAGCTTCTTGGTTCTGTTCACCATAATATTTCCCATACCTTAGCAAGGCCTGATATGGAGCAGGTACTCCATAAATGCAGTTGAATAAAGGAACAAAAGACAGATGCACAAGGATGCAGGCAGGTGTCTGTATCTCTGGAGAAGGAAGTGAGTCTTTGTCTTCCTGCAACCAGAGCCTTTGGGAGAGCTAACACAGTGGATTAGAGCATATAAAACACGTGGAACAGTAACTTCTCTCTAATGTTTCCTATTCCCTCAGGCCCAGGCAGAAGCACCAGCAGCCCCAGTTCCCCTACCAGGGTCCTAGCATTTAGCTTTTCAGTGTTCCTTGCACCACACCCAGCTGCTGCTGGACAAAATTCTGTACTGCCATCTCTGATTTCCATACGCTGGCTCCTGATTTTTGAGGAAGCTGGTGGAATAAAAGGAGCACTGGGCCTGGAAGACCAACACAGATTCTTGTCCAGGTATGACCACCATGTGGCTGTGTATCTTTGAGGAAGGCGTTTAGCCTCCCTGGACCTCAGAGTCCTCCTTTATGAAGAAGGCGTAAGGAACCAAACTCACAGGATTGTTTTATGACTGAAGGATGATAATATGTGTGGAAGCACTTTTAAAACTGAAGAACACACTTCTTCTGATTTAAGTTACCTTTGCTAACCAGGTATGTGAAGGCAGTTACGAGCACACCCAGAGCTCATGCCATTCCTAGCGCGTGGCTGTGACTCTAACCCTTGCATGTCAGAGTACAAGTGAATTAGTGACGTTATTATACAGATAGCCTTGAATCTAGTTTATTTTATAAATATCACAATGGATATAATTTAGAAACATTTATTCTTTTGTTATTAGTAACAAGTTATTCACCAATTGATTGTATTAACATCATGATTCTTGATATTAATAGAATCAATTAATAAAGAACTTGCCCCAGCTGATTAAGCAAAAATGGAAATTGATTGGCTATGCAATTGAAAAGTCTGAGGCAAAGTGGCTTCAGGAATGGCCAGATCCAGGTGCTTAAATGAAGCTTTGCTCAAATGAACTCCAACTATCCATCGACAGAGAAGGTCAGCAAACAGGCTGGCACAGAAGGGAGGACTACTAAATTATCGGCCAGTTGAATAACAGGGTGTTTCTCCGACCAGGAAGACCAGCGCTACTTGGTGCCTCCCGCCTCAACTTGTTTAATCCCTCCACCCAATTCTCTCTGGTGTCCCCATTCAGTTTTCTTAATCTCTAACTATTCCGGCTTTCTCCCTCCCCTGGGAATAAACTCCTCACCCCGTGTCCCAGCTGGGCGACCCTGTGGCCACTTTGACCTCTCGTCCTTTTCTTTTTCTGGGTCAGATTTTAGGGTGCCTTCTCCAAGGACTTGCTCACTAATCTGAGCATCTAGCCTCATCCTGTTCCCAAGCAGTCAGCTCTTGAAGATCAGCCCTAAATGGACATTTACCAACATGTGGAATAGGCATTTCTGCTATTCAGGGTCTCCCAAGAATTTGCTATGTGTCAGACAAAGGAAGATCAAGAGTTGAACTCTTTTTCAGGCCACTCAGACCTCTCAGACCTCTCCGTTTCCCCCAAAACTCTGTTCCCACAATTCTAATTGATCTCTAGATCTCAAGCCATGTTTAGTCTTTCAGGCTTCTTTCTGCTTTCATAATTCAGGTTTCCTCTTTGACGTTGTTCCCTGGGCTGATTCTGCCAAATGAGCTTGTGCATTGCCAGTTTTCTCAGGTTCTCCCATCCCTGACCCTGGTCACACTCCTGTTTGGCCAGTTTTCCCTAGTCAGCACCCAGCTGAGTTGGCTATTCTTCAGCCATGCCTCACAAAACCTCTCTAGAATCCCTAGACACATGCGAACCCAATAAGAAAGTGGCGCCATGTGTTAAAGTGTCCGCAGAGAGCCAGGGGTCCTCACATAGCCCACCACGGTCTGCAGGCAGCTCTGATTCTGTCTCTCAGTGTCCTATCCCTAAGAGGGGAGGAAAGCAGTCATAGAAATAGGAAAGGGGCCAGGACAAGGCAATGGAGAGATGGTGCTGGTGAGGACTGGGCACAGGGAAGAGCAGGAGGAAAGTAAAAGGCAAGCTTCCTGTTCATCTGATCCTCTGCTCCAAGATTTTCCAATTTGGGAATGAGCTGCACAGATGGGCACCAGTAATCCGTTACCAGTAACAGGTTAAGGACTCAAAGCCTTAAGTGTCTACCTTAATGATAGGTGAGTGGATATTAAAAGTGACTCTTGGTTGACATAAATCTCATGTACATATGCTTTCTTCAGTGGGAGAGAAAGGGTGAATTTGTAGGCAGGCTACTGGGAACTGCGGTAGTTCTGGTGAAATCGCTGCTTATGTGTGGTTCAGAGGAAGACAAGTTGATCTGAGAGAACTTGAGTGATTTTCCCAGGGTCACATGATTGATCTGAAGCATGGCCGGGACTGGAAACCTGGTTACCTGGCCCAAGTCAGGCCCCTTCTATTACCCCACCCAAACCTACAGGTTTTCTTCGAATGACTCAGCATGGAATCAAGGAACTGCGCATCTGGGACTCAACCTTGGGCTTAATCAAATTCCCATTTTCAGAGGTGGAGGTGAGAAATTTATGTTCAAGCCCAGTGACTTAAAGAGAGAAAAGAAAAAGAAAAGAGGCAACGATAAGGAGAGAAAAAAAGCCACAACCAGGCTGAGTAGAATTTGGAGAATCCCAGAGACAGTCTCAGGTTTCCTTCCTCTTTGTAATGAAGCAGCTGTTTCTTTCCCTTCAGCCAATGTAGCCACTTATTAGTTGCCAGGTATTTGTTGAGCACCTACTATGTGTTAGGCACAATTCTAGGTGCTAGGGATACAATGATGAACAAGACAGATGATGGCACTACATTCACAAAATACCATTTCTAGTGGGGACTTGGAGAGCTCAGAACTTTTCAGATCTGAGACATCAAATTCTTAGGAGACTAATTTTTTCTTCTTCTCTCTTTCCCTCTCCCTCTCTCTCTCTGTCCTTCCCTCCCTCTTTCTCTCTTTGGTAGGGTGGAAATGGAGCAGGGGAAGGTGCTAAAGAAGTAATTTGGTTCGGGAGCAAGGAGGCCTTCTTTCTCCATGGCACGCAGAAGCAGAACAGTAGTCGGTTTGATGGGTTAACAATAATCACTCGGCGAAGGAGGGAGAGAAGATGTAACGAAGCCCTGAAGCCTGGGATTTCTCTTTGTCTACATCATATCTCTTCTCATTGTTCTCTTTGCCAACCTCCTGGCCTACGTGCCTTCGTGGGGCAGGTCTGCCAGCCCCACCCTGCACCCGTCCACATCCTCCTGCTCAGCCTGATGCTGGAGGAACTCATGTTGCTGCTGCTGCCGCTTCCCTTCAAGATCGTTGAGGCTGCGTATAATTTCTCCTGGCCATTGGAGGACATGCTCTGTGCTCTCGCTGGCTATGGTTTCCACCGCGGCATGTACTGCAGAACATGGCTCCTGGCAGATATCAGCATCAAGTGCTACCTGGGAGTAGCTGTTCTCGTGCAGTACAGCTACTGCACGAGAACAGGCTGAGTAGAATCAGAACTTTTCTAATTCTACTCAGCCTGGTTGTGGCTGCATGTCCCACCAGCCCATGTGTGGAGTGACTGCTGCTCTGGTCTTCCAGATCTTGTCTTTTAGGCAATGCAGCATTGTAATCATTGTCCAATACTTACCAACCAACGATGTGATGAGTGATGCCAAAGGCCTCCCTGTCTGCTATGAGAACTTCATCCAAGAGCAGCTGGATGTGGTGCTTCCTGTGCAGCTATGCAGCTCTCTGATCATCGAATGTCCCTCATGCATCTTTAAGATCAAGTATATTTGTAGGTGGCCAGATGATAAACTGTCATAGGCCACATACATCTAAATGCCGTTGGTCCAAAAGGCACTAATGAGCTGAGGGTCAGGAAAGGGCTTGGGCACAGCTGGATCAGGGCTGATGCCAGGGCCTGAATGCAGTGAGGTGTGCAGGGAGCCCCAGAAAGCCACAGCCTGGAGGCCATTGCCAGGCCCCTCTCCAAGTGCACTAATTGGGGCTGAGCTGGGTCAGAAGGCCCACGGTGACCCACCAGAGCTGGGGTTTGGAGCCAGGCAGGGGGCCAGCAGCCTTTGTCTTGCATTTCATCCCTTTGTATCTGACCTTAAAACTGAGGCCTGCATGAGGTCACCCTCAGCACCTGGAATATGAACTAATAAGGCCACTTCTGTGCCTAACCCAGACCAGCTGGGGCTGCATCAACATCAATAACAGGGAACGGGTAGCCTGGAGCCCCCTCTGAGCCCAGCACCCAAGGTCCCCTTGGGGGTAACAAGTATCCTTTCTGTGTACTGTTAATAAGTATGCCAGGACAACAGGTGAAACAGAGACAGTCTTGACAAACCAAGAGGCATGGTTACCCTGCCTGTACAGTCAGCATCATCCCTATTTAAAAAAACAAACCAAGGGTCAGAGAGATTATGACTTGTCCAGGGACAGAGCTGCCAGAAGTAGGCCACAGACCCAAATCAGATCTGACGCCAGTTTTACTCCTGCCCCTGGCAGACCCTCAGCCCCTATTTGCATGGTAATAATATCTCTTAATTGATCAGCACTCACTCTAGGTTATACACTGTGCTAAGCACTTTACATTCATTATTTCATAAAATTCTCATAATTGGCCTAAAAAATGGGACAACTAGTATCCCTTTTTAGAGATGAACAAATGGGGCACAGAGAGGCTAAATAATTTACCTAAAGCCACACAGCTAGGAATGTTAGAGCAGAAATAACAAGCCCAGACAGTCCAGGAAGTGTGTGAAAGAGGCTGGCGTCAGGGACCTAGAGTCAGGCCAGCTGGGAAACGTGCTGGCTAGGAGGTGGGCTGGAGATAGGGGATGAGTGAGTGACACATGGAGAAGTATGAACCTCGGCGGACTTTCTAAAGGAGGCATCCACAGTCTGAAGGGAGGGCCCATGTGGACAAGCTGTGCGTGGTCCTCTTCTTCACCCCATAGTGGTCACCATCTTCTATTATTGGCATATCATGCTCTCCCGGCCTCAAGTGAGGACCTGGAAGTGCTGGAGATCCGTGGGCTGGCCACAGTGACCCTCTTCAATTTCCTGGTCTGTTTTGGGCCCTACAATGTGTCTCACGTGGTGGGGTTTCTCTAGAGAAGTCAAAGCTGACAAGCATGCACGCTACTGCTCAGCGCTCTCAATGCTGACGTTGACCCTTTGATTTTCCATTTTTTTCCTCAGCTGTCCACAAAGTTTTTGATAAAAGTCTACAGAGGCCACGGAGCTTGGTTGCCTTACTGTCAGGATGTTGAAGAAGAAGAGTTAGAGGGCCGGCTGCCGAGAGAGGAAATGGGAACTTAGGTATGGCTAATGTCAGCTTCACAGGAGACTAAATTTGGCACTTGGTGTCACTTCTTTTGCAGAGGAGAGCTCAAAAAGGGGAACAATGAAAAGAACTGGGGTGAGTTCTCCTGTGCCTAGCTGAAGAAGCAAAGAAGAGCAGTGAGCGTATCAAACCCAACTCGTCCATTCTAGTGAGTGTTTTCATTTTGTTCCCCGGAGTTTGTGACATTTCCTTATTGGTATTTGGCACTGCTTCATAAACCACAAGCCCTTTATCCTGGAATAGCAGAGTCTTGGAATTCTTTATATTCTCTATTCAGTATCCATAAGATGGTATCCTCTCACCTACTATAGAGCTCCTTGCTCTACCCTTGGCTCTGAACATCCAGCACAGGCAAGAATCTGGAGAACCAGATACGATCCTGCTTGTGAGCCCAGAGGACCAGCACCTCAATCAAAATCATTGCTGGCTCAGGTCTATAAAATATGCAAGAAAGGAGAAGAGTCAGTGCTAGTGTGAAGAAACTCAAGTCAGGGTATTTTTTTTTTTTTAAATAGTTATGTCCTATTTCCAGTCCCCAACATTGTGTATTTGTGTCTTCTTTTTTCCTCGATTAGTCTTGCCAGAGGTCTGTTAATTTGTCTTTTCAAAAAACCAAGATCTTTTCTGGCATTTATCTTTGTTTTCTACTTCATTAATGTCTAATTTTATCTCATTGTTTCTTTCCTTTTACTTTATTATGTCTTTTCAGTTGTTCTTTTTCTAACTTTTTAAGGTTGCGTGCTCATTAATTTTTTGCCTTTCTTCTTTGCTAATATAAGTGTGTAAGACTATAAATTTCCTTCTAAGAGCAGTGTTAGTGGGATGTTTTGATTCACAGATTTTTCATTATTTTGAGTTCTAAGTTGGCTTTAATTTCCATATAATTTTTTCCTTTGACTCTTGAGTTTAGAAACATTTTTTAATTTTCAAGCATATGGGTTTTTTTCTTGATCTTTTTGTTACTCATTTCTAACTAAATTGCACTGCGGTCAGAGAATATTGTTTGAATGATACCAGTTCTTCGAAATTTGTTGAAAATTGGTTTTTGGCCTAGAATGTAGTCTATCTAATGTTCCAGGTGTGATAAGAACATAGATTCTGCAATTGCTGGGGGCCATGTTCTCTCTATGTGCCTTAGATCAAACTTGTTAATTTGTGATGTTCAAATCTTAATAACTTTTATTTATTTTGTCCATATGATCTATCAGTTACATCATGAGAGGTATTACATGCTTTTCTATGGTGTTGAATTTGTCTATTTCTCCTTGTACTTCTGTCTTCCCGGTTAATTAAACTCATCATCATTCCTTTTGCCTTAAAATCTATTTTGTCTGATACTTAATACAGCCACACAAACTTGTTTTTTTGCTTAGTACTTTCCTAGTATATCTTTGTCCATTCTTTTACTTTTAAACCTTCTATAATGTTATGTTTTAGACGTGTCTTTTATAAGCTGTATATAGAATGGTTGGATATTTTGTAATTGGATCTGACAATTTGATAGTACTTATCTTTTAACTATATCATCTTATTCATTTACATTTATATAATAATAATTTCCAATATATTTCAACTTATTTCTGCCATCTTAGTTTTAAGCACTTTTATTAAAATATACACACATACCAAAATATACATATATACCACGCATGGCCAAATAATAATTGTACTTGTTCACATGAATTATCATAGTGAACAACTTCATTTAAGTAAAAACCGAAACATCTACCATCTTATTTTGTGCTTTCTATTTTCCTCACCTTTTAATGTTTCCTTTTTCTCTCCTCTTGCCTTACTTTGGGATTGTCTTTTTATTTCTTCTCATTTCTTATATTCACATATTCATTTCTCTTATCACTAACTTGGAAATTGTATGCTCTGTTTTTATTATTTCGGTGGTTATTTTAGACACTGTTATATGTTAGGAGTTCTTCAGTCGGCTCCTCCATTCTTTTCTTCTTTTATTCCGTAGAAATCACACATCAAGGAAAAACCGATCCAGATGACATCCAAATATGTGAATCTCGTAAAGGAGTTTTCAAAGTGTGGTCTGAAGATCCCTGGGTCGGGGTGGGAGCAGAGGACCTTTCAGGGATCTGTGAGGTCAAAACTATTTTCATAATGATATGAAGATGGTAAATGCTTTCTTCACCCTCATTCTCTCATGAATTAATGTACCGTGGTGTTTTTCAGAGGCTACCTGACATGTGATACCACATGAATGCAGAGCAGATATGAAAATACATATCTACCTTCTGTTAAGCCAGACAGTAAAGAGATTCGCAAAAGTTATTTTCATGAAAATGTGTCATTTATATTAACATGTTATGGCTTTATAATTATTATTTTAAAATAAATTAATATATATTTTAATTTTTTTCTGTTTTAATTTCTAATATGGTAAATGTCAATAGCTATAACCTATGTAAACATAAAAAAATCTCTTGGGGTCTTCAGTAGGCTTTAAGAGTATAGGGGCCCTAAGATCAACAAGTTTGAGGGTTATCGATCTAGTGAGATAATAAACTATGCTTATTCTCTGAATGCAACTGCACATATATAAAGCATTTTGCTACCTGGTGTATAAGCATTTAATGATTCAAAATTGTGTAGTTAAAGTTTAATGCTGCTTAAACTTCCAGAGATATGAGTTTAAAGTCTGCTTGGTCAAATGCAAAGCTTTTTGATGTATTAATTATGAGACATAAAAATAAGAACTGTTCAGCCATGAAATAAAAAGTAACAAGACCAGTTTAGATGGACAAGATATAATCGCTCTGCTCAGGTCGGTATGTTCATCACTTTATGGTAGTGAGAATTCTTATTCTAAAGATTCTCTGAAGTTTTTCTTCTTGTTTTACGGGGCAGGATTACTTCATCTACATTAAGTGATGTGTTGATCAAAAATATAAGTAGGATTTCTGATCTTAGAAATTCTATAAACTGGAGGAAAGGGAAAGTTCAATACTAATTATATTTGTTCCATGTCATTCTGAAAAAACGGTATGTTTGATTCTTGTCAGCAAAGGTTAAAGAAAGCTTGTCAGAACAAACGTTAGGAACATACCCAGTGTGCTTTATTTTAGAAGGGGAGCTTCACAAAGCCCCAGTCAAAACCCCAATTTTGCTGCTAGAGTACTCAGTAACATCTAGTTCATATAATCTAGTTCAATGCAATGACTATTGTACCTACTGGTAAGTGAATGTTTGCTGGAGCATTGCATTAAGGGACAAAAAGGAAGGTTTGAGAATACCATTAGCCAAGTTTCCTCAACTCCCTCTGGTTTTCAGGTTAATGAGGAGGAGGATGAGCTTCCATTGGAAAGGGACTTTGACTTGAAGTTGGGTTAGTTGGTTTATGTAAACTTATGTGAGTGCTTTCTCCTTAAGCTGGGCTCAAGATACCATACTTCCACATTAGCATGTCACAGTCTTTGAATACATATCTTTTTGACAAGTTGTTAATTGTCTGCAGTTTGTGTTACATTAAACAAGTATTATAGGGCAAAAATAAAATTATGTTAAATATGAATTTTCAATCCATGCACTCCATCCTTGTTGCAAAATGCTCCTCTGAGATTCTATCCAGCTCCCTTGGCAGAGGCTATGCCCCTACCCCAACTTGTATGGAGAACTGATGGCTTATAGAAAGTCTACTATGAGCCTAGCTCTGGCATTTACAATACCATTCCCATTAGGGACCCCCACTACTGGGACAGGGTGCAGAGTGATAAGAGGGAGGCAGGGAAGACAGAACTGATTGGTGGACTTGAAGATTATAGTTTTATCACAACGTGCTCTGCAAGCCCTTTTCCAAAATGAGCCAGCAATCAGAAGTGGGTATGTGTTGCTTTGGCTTTCTTGACAGCACCCTGCACGCCCCCTCTGTGATATGGTTTGGTGGAGCTGACCTCACTTTCCACTTCATGCTCCAGGGCTAGATGTGTGACCCAGAACCAGGGCCATCAGCATAGTTTCCCTCTGACCACAACGATGGTTCACACATGAGCATGTGACAATCCAGGCCAAGGACAGCTAGCCCGGTGCTTCCCTTTTAACTATTTAGGAGAAAGAAACTCTCTTCTACTGAACTGAACCAGAACTGAATGCTGGACATCACTTTGGAGGCTACTTTGAGGAGAGAGGCTGAAGTCAGCTTAAAAGAAGGCAGGGTAGCAAAACACCAAGTCCAGGAATTTGATGTACCTTCAAAGCAGATATACTCTGGGTGTTTCAGATCTGAAAACCAAAAATTCTCCCTCTTCTAGGTCAAGCCAGTTTGAATTGTGTTTTCAGTCACTTACAACCAAAAGATATGTCTTCTCACAAGCTATCACAGTTACAGAAAGCTTTTCTTCATTCTTTTTAAAATTGGGGTTAAAACTTTAAGTATAGAAACTTAGAAACATAAAGAATTTGCATATACTCATCATGCAGAAAGGATGCTTACTAGCAGTCATATTTCTTCAGATTTTTGAAGTTGATGTTTCCGTTACATTTCTCCCTCACTGAATTTTCTCTCTTCTTTGCCACAGGCAACATTATTTGGAATTTAAGTATATCTTTCCTATCCGTGGACAGGTCCATGTCCTGTCTATGAAATGTACTTCGTGCTTAAGTCTAAATGCTGTCTAGTATTCTTTTGTGTTTTTTTTAAGCCCATAAATATCATACGGTTATAAATCATTCTTTAACTAGCTATTTTCTGCCCCCAATTATGTCTTTGCTATCTACTCTTTTGATATTCATCACTGAAACTTACAGATCTCATTCATTTTTTTGTCTGCTGAATAATATTCCCTCCTATTACTAAGCCATTTTACATTTTCTGTGCTGCTATTTATAGACATTTAGATAACCTCCCAGTTTTCACCAGCATTACACTGCTTTGATCACCCCTGTGCATGTCTCTTTATACACATGTGGGAACGTTCCTCAGAGGAAGGGAACGCTGGTAACATGGCACGTGCATTCTCAGTTTCAGCAGAAGCTGCCAAACTACTCCCCAAAGTGATAGCATAAACCCAACTTTTTCTGAAAAAAGTCTCACAATACAGAAGTCCCCCCCGCTTCACCCTGCCTTACCACTAGCTCTTCTTACGATTTTGGCCCTGCAGCCAACACAAAGTGATGAATGGCATGCACTACCTGCCAGTAGGGAAAAAAATTCAAATTAGGCCTGAAACTTTCGATATAGCCCAGTGGATTGGCACTTGTGCTGGGTGTATACATGGACTATGGTGGGACACAGTGAAGCCAACACCCTGTCCAGGACTCTAGGGTTAATGGAGTGGTCCATCTCCCAATTCCTCACCTTTCTTAACCAAACCCACATTGTCAGGAACATTCAAGAAAAGCATAATGGTAAAATGATACGATTAAGTACAGCAGAGAGAGGCCCCCCATACCTCCCCACCCCAGTTCTGTTGTTTATTTATATAGACATGCACTCACGCCAGGGAGAAACAGTGACTGTAAACCTAGAAAATCTTGGCCCTGGAGGAGAGCACAGATTGACGACAGAGTGAAGAGAAAATAAGATGTTGGGATCCTGAAGTGGGGTTCTGGGGGCAGGGGGTCAAGTGTCCTGGTTTGTGGGGATGAGAGCATAGCCTATATTGACTCTGGGTCATATACCATGGGCCAAGAAAAGACACAGTTCTTGTGGAGAAAAAGCATAATCTGTCTGTTTGTGTCACATGTGTCTGTGTCAAATGGCTTCCACAGAAACTGGAACTTGGATCTATCTGGTTTAAGCAGAGAAGACGTAAGAAGGCAGAGGAGGTAAGAGTAAACTCCATACTCTGTTCCCTCTTCATAAGTTTATCTACATGTATTCCTTCTAACCCATCTCTTCCTAGGACATGATCCCAACAGCCTCTTCCCTGAACACTATTAAAGTTGGGTGCTTTGCCTTTTCCTGGAGGCAAACGGATGGCTTTTCAAATACAATAGGTCTCAGAAGCAGGTGGAACCTTGTCTAACTGGACTGCCTTTTCCTCTTTCACAAACAATAGGCTTTTATTCTTGGAAGAGACATGTGATCAAAAGAGGAAGGTCAATAATTGAGCTTTTACAAAGAGGCTTGACTCTCTGGGTCCCTTAACCAAATTCTGTCCCCACCAAACTTATTTCTCCTCCTTCTGCATTCCAAGTAATCTATTCTGTTTCTTTTCCATGGACAATTATTTCAAACAATTTTACGTATGCATCCACTTCCTGCTCCCTATGCTCTTTCTTATTTTGTTCCCCGCCCCCCCCCCATCTTTTCTCTCAGCCTCTGACTTGGTCAATTTCCATTCTCTTTCTTGGAGGCTTCAGCGGAAACTGGTTAATATCCTCAGTGTTGCCTGGCTTTCTCTGCCCATCAGGTTCCTTCTTACAAATGTCTTTTCTTGAACTCAGACTATCTTGAGTCCATGTTGCTGCCAGGGCAAGTTGAGTTGTGAATCTTCCTTCCGACTCATTCCCTCTCCCTGTGGGCTGCATCCTGCCTGGATGGAGCACCCTCTCTTTTCACTGTTGGTCTCCCACCAACTTGCATAGGGTCCACATTGCTTCCCGGTGGTGTCTCGAGGCCGACACACAAAGATATGGACACTCACGGAGGATGCTTTGTCTCTGCTCAGGGAATGTGTGTGTCTTGCCACTGACTGCCTGACCCTGCTAACAGAGATTCTTATTCTTTCCCCTGACCCAGGGAGAGTGAGCTTCAGCCCAATTTCCCCAGCAGAAAAGATCTCTTCTCATTTAGCTCTTCACTTCCCATCTTGGTACCCAAGTGGTCTTTCTGCATTCCTGCAGGCTGGCCCTCCCTAATCCACACAGCACCTGTCCTAAAATGGACACTTAGGAAGTGGTTTTGATGCTTGATATACACTGGATGAAAGCAACATAATAATCTTTTGCTCTCTACCAAGTTAATTTGTGTCATTTTTCTGTCTGTATTTGATTAAGAAACATAAACTTACTGGAAAGGCGAAGATTGCGGGATAAGGCTGCTTTCATTATCTTAAAATGCTGTAGGCGGGCAGGCAGGGGCGGGGCGCAGGGGAGGGGGGGCTGGGGGGGCGGGGCGGTGGTGGCGTAAGCTCTTTTCTCCATCACCATGCGAGCTGAATCGCAGGTCAGGAACGGAGCTGCAGAATCAATCCTCTCTTCTAGTGGGTGCCAGGACCGTTGGCAATTTCCAAAACTTCGGGGGTCTCTCAGTAAGTCCCCTTTCGCCTTGGAAAAGGCAGTGCCTCCTGGGGTGACCCCACCCCTTCTCATGGGTTGCTAGTGTTGAGTCTAGGTAAGATCGGCTCTTCTGGAAGTAATTATTTTTACTTTGTCCTTAGAAAAAAACCAGCATAATCCCTTGCATATAATAGGCATTTGAATATGTGGACTGAAAGAATGAAAGCTGGATATGCCTGTCAGAGCTTGCTAGCTGATGATACAAGCAAAGACGAGGTCAGAACCTGTGCTTGTTGCCCTCTCTCTTCCACCTTCATTCTGTCAGCCAAGTTACCGATACTGGGACATCCTTGGTGCTGGGGTCCTAGAGTCACCGGGGCAGAAAGGGGAATTCAGACTCCTTTTTTTTTTTTCCCATTATCATAAGGCTGCAAATCTAAGTCAAAGTGCAGATGAATTCACACGTATTACGCATGCGTGCTTCCTTTCTGCGATGCCACACCTTTCAGCATCACTCTGATTCCCATTTATCAAATCCCCTGAGCTCTTACTCTGGGGATGTGGGTGAACAAGACAGACAGTAAACAAGTGAACAAACCTGTCAGGCAATTTCAAGTGAAGAAAGGAAGAAAAAAGGGAAATCTAAAGAGACCAACACGGGCTTTTTAAGGAGAGAGCTGTCAAAGACCTGGGCTGAAAAAGGAGCTAGCCACGTGTAGGGCATTGCAGGTGGAGGGAACAGCAAGCACCAAAGGCCTGTGCTGGGAACAAGCTCACTGTGTCAGAGGAACAGAAAGGAGGCCAGTGTGGTTGGGTAGAAGACAGGTCAGGCTGCTCAGCCTTGTGGGCCACATGGGGAAAGGACATGGGAACGAGCTTAAGATTGCTGACTTATGTCTGGGGTTGGTTGACCTCAGATGATGGTCGTCTCATCCGTTGATCTTATCTTCCTCTCCTGGCGTTCCATATGTCCTGATAAGCTGCTGCAGCCAGTCAAAATCTGACAGCTCTTTTCTGGTTGAGAGTCCTGACATCTTGACAACACAGAGCCAGCGCTGCCCTCTTCAGCAACAACAGATGCGGCGAAGGCCAGATATGGGAACACTAAAAATGGAATGATTGAGACACACTTTGATGATAGGGAACAGAGGCATCCAGCCATACATAATAAAAAAGAAAGCAAAGAGAGAGGAAGAACATGGGCCCAACCAGGGAACTGGGCCCGAGGCAGTCACTGTTCTTGTTTGCTTTTAAGCTGGGCCCACTGCAGTTCAGCTGTACCCCTTTGAAACCACACAAATAGTCTAAGATCAAGAAAGTTCACCTGCTAAGAAACTGAGGTTTTCCAGATGCCTCTCCTCCACCAGTTGCTGCCTCTCTGGGCCCTCTCTTCCAGTACCGCTGGAGCGGGACCCTGGGTGATACTGACTTCGCTTCCCTATCTTTCCAGTTACTCAGGCCCCAAACCTCAGAGATAATTTTGACCTTTCTTTCTTTCTTTCTTTCTTTTTCAACAACAACAACAACAACAACAACAACAACAATTTCCTTCTAACATTTATTTCCTTCGGCTATTCCTTCCTTCCTTCTTCAACTAAAAGCCTTCCCTTCCTTATTTCCTTCCTTCCTTCCTTTCATTTCGTATTATCCTTCCTAAACAACAACAACAACAACAACAACAACAAGCAACAACAACAACAACATATATATATATATAACAACAACAACAACAACCGCCTTATTTACTCTCCATTAAGCAATGATTTCTACCCTGTCTTAAAAAATATATCCCAAATCCAACCACTTCTCACTACATCTACTGCTACCACCCTGGTTCAGACTATCATCACCATTTCTCCTCGGCATTCCTTAGTAATATGTCTGGTCCCCCTGCTTCTGTGGTTCCCCCATTCAATCTGTTCACACAGCAGCTAGAATGATCCTTTAGAATGTAAGTAGGTCACATCCCTTCAAATCTCAAAATCCCAACATCTTCCCATCCTTCTTGTCAAAGCCACAGTCCTTACAGTGACCTACAAGTTCCACTGTGTCAACTTCCTGCCCCCCTCACTCTCTGACCTCATCTCCTATGCCTGTTTCCCCTCTGTTACTTGGGACACTTTGCTGGAGGTGCAATTTGATGATATCATTCAAAATTAAAAATCCCGTACCATCTGACCCAACAAGTTGACATCTATGAGTTTATTGTATGGATATACTTTCTCATGTGCACAAAGAATTATGCTCATCACAGAGTTTTCTGTTTGTTTGTTCTGTGATAATAAAAGACTGGGAACAACTTATGTCCGTCAGAAAAAAAGTCTGGTTAAAGAAAAACTATGGGACCTCCAGTAGAAAACTGTTACAAAGAATGAGGCAGATCTGCATATGCCAGTGTATATCAAACTCCAAGGTGCATTGTTAAATGAAAAAAGCCAGGTGTAAGAACAGCGAGTCAGAGAAGGGGTAATACGCCTGCACATTTACTCAGTGAATACTTGCAGGGCAGCCCCCACAGGACACCACACGCTGGTGCTGGGCAATCAGCGATAAGCAGGCCCTGTTTCACAAAGCCCATGTTACATCGTGACAAGATGGGCAATAGACGAGAAGCAGATACATTAACATCAAGCCAGGGGCTAAGCTGGCGCTAAGAAGAAAGACAGAGGCTGGAAAAACAGAATAAGGGACAAAAAGTCAAGGCAGTCTGAGAAGGCCTCTCCAAGGAGGCAGTATTTGAGAAGAGACCTGCAAAAGAGAAGAATATGAGGTGTGAGACTGTCGGGGGCGTTCAGGCAAGGGACAGAAAGCCCCGAGATGAGCCACAGTGTGTCAGAGGAGGTCAGAGAGGCCAGAGTGACTGCACTGGGACTGAGTAAAGGAAGAGTCATTGTGGGAATGAGGTCAGGGCAGCCAGCAGAGCTCAGACTGTGTGGGGCCTTGTGGCCATGTCAGGATGTAGGTCGACATCTGGAGTACAATGGGCAGAGGTGTGCTGTAATCTGCTTCACATTTCCAAAGGATCCATCTGGATGCTGGGTGAGGAGTAGATTGAGGAAAGGGATACCCAAGTAACTTAGCAGTGGTTTGTCTCTGGGAAGGGGACCTGGGTTTGGGGTGGAAGGAAAAATTACCTTGGGACCTACCTGCTCTGTGGGTGGAGAGGGGGTGGGAGGGGCAGTGAATGTCTAGTGGACCTGGTATAGTTATGACCTGAAGTTGATGCCCGCTGGTCAGGGCAGATGTCTAGTGCTGGCTCATTCTCCCATGGGGAACTTTCACAGGTTCTTGGACCTCCCAAATGGCTCCTTTCTCTGTGTCTCCCTTGGATGTGGCGTGCCTGCTCTGCTTGGCACATTTGACCTACTTTTAGCCCCTGGGCATCCCCTCTGTGGGACTGCACTACTCCTGTTGGCTGGCCCTTGGGTAGATTCATTTATAAAATGACTCTAGGCAAGCTTCTCAGCAAAGGGCCCTCATTTGGTCCAAGGGAGCCACATATCTTTGTCCCATTATTGGTGGACAAGCAGTTCACTCCCAATGTAGCCTTTTCTCTCGTTTTGCTCTGCCAGGCACAGTGAACCTTTCACGTTTTGATTTTTCTCGGCAAGCATCTGGCTCCAGCCCTATCTCCTCTGAACTTCAGGGGCATGTTAAGCCCTGCCAGTGGCTGTCTTTAAGTCCTTCTACTGTGCATCTTATCCATGAGTAGGGAGCTCCCCTCATCTCCCCACCAGTGTCAGAACACTGTACTCCCAGGTCTCTGAAACAGTCCTCGACGTCTGCCTCCTCCAGCTCCTTGTATTTGGCCTAGATGGAGTCTTGATTAAGTGCTGACAGAACTAGTTTCCAGAGTCCGCATGGATGGTCTAAGAGCTCCCATCAGGTTCAGCTGTAGCAGAGCTTGGTATCTATTGATTGTTCTTGGCTGAAACTAAAACAGCGAAGGTCCACTTTTTGTACTCTGTATTCATTTCACAGATGCGATCCTCAGTGCTGTCGTCCGTTAAGAAAGCAGAATGACGCCAACCCTTCAGGATTATTTTACAAGTTAAAGAAGACATCTACGGGGATAATCTTTGCCCAAATTGCAAAGCGCTCCACCGGCTCTGCTGTTGTGCTTATCTGCAAGACAACCTCACGGGCTGGTGCAGTGGTCACCATCTTTGTCAGCCACACTATGCAGGAGGAGTGATGCTCGCTCCGACGTGTGACGCCGGCCTTCAGGGATACCAGTTCTGAGCAATCCCTAGTGCGCCAGTCATAAGTTCACCTCTTCTTCCCTCTCGAGGAATGCTTGTGAGCCAGAGTCACAGTGCTACAGGGACGGCTTTGGCTCTGCACCACTTTGTTTCCAAGTTACCATTTTAAAATTCCTCTCTCTGGCTGTTATGATAGAAGGCTCCTCCCAAAAGTTATGACATTGTACCTCAAAGGTTGTCGCCATACATCTCAAGGGCTCACAGGAACCCTCTAATTTAGGGAAAATCCTGTGCCTGTTTTTGGGGGGTATCTGGAGATCAGTCTGGGGAGAGAGTGTGGGAGCAGTGCCAGAAATCTGATCACATTTTGAACTCATCGTTGGTGATTCCATGAGGCTGGCTCACAGGAGACTGATCAGACAAGGCACTGTCTGGGTATGATCACCTTGATAGTCACCCTTTGGGATATATTTTCAATTTTATATCAGAGAGTGAAATGGCAGTGTCCAAGGGCATGTGCTGGTCCCCACACGGGCTGGCGAGTGATGAGACTCCCCCCCACACACATCTCCTGTGCATCTGCCCTGGTGGTTTTTTCTTATTGGCCTGTCCTACTCTCCTCCTCCTATCTCACAGTGACACCATCCTCATTTTTCTTAGAGAAAACACTCCTCCTGTTTTCAGTACCTGAGGTTTGAAGGGTGAGAGCTCAAAGGCCTGACTGTGTTAAATGATTTCTCCCCATTATCCCAGCTAACCTCACAGCAGCCCCGTGAATTTTCAGGTAACTTGAATATCTGTGTCCTCTGTTCCAACTTGATCAGAATCAAGATGATGAATGTTTTTCCATTATTAGTGCTTTAATTTTTAAAAGTTGTGTAATAATGCACAAATATCCCTATTGTAAAAGAATTCAATGATACAGAAGTAATTTATGAAATGTCATTTTACTTCTCCCTGACACATCTCCCTTCACAGAGTTAATCTTTCTTTTGTTTATATCCATAATGCACTTATATAAGTGTATAGTTTTTAAAAATGCATAAATGGAATAATACTATATATATTGTTCTGAAACTTATTTTTTACCTTGGCAATCTTTCCATGTCAGAATATACAGATCAACTATTTTCTTTCTAATAGCTACATGGTACATTATTTCTGGACCATCCTATAATTTATGCAACCATTTGAAGTCCATTTTCATAGTTTCCAGTTCGTTTGCTATAATAACAGTGCTTTATTATATCTCTATCATCTATCATCTTCCTTCCTTCCTTCCTTCCTTCCTTCCTTCCTTCCTTCCTTCCTTCCTTCCTTCCTTCCTTCCTTCCTTCCTTCCTTCCTTCCTTCCTTCTTTCTTTCTTCTTTCTTTCTTTCTTTCTTTCTTTCTTTCTTTCTTTCTTTCTTTCTTTCTTTCTTTCTTTCTTTCTTTCTCCTTTCTGTATAAATACAGAGTATTTTGGTGAGATGGATATTTACATATGTAGTTGATATCATTGCTTGGTCAAAGTGATGTACTTAAAAATTTTCGATAGATAGTTCTGTATTACCTTCTTGAAAACATTCAATAATTTACATTCTCACCAACTGTACATGAGAGTACCCATTTCTATGTCCTTCTCCAACACTGGGTATTTTGAATCTTTAAACATCTATTAAACCTTGTTAATAAAATGGGTAAAGTGATGATATTTTGTTGTTGTAGATTATAATTTGAGGATTCTTTCTAATCAAATGATTCAAGTCCATTTCAATTAATGTGGGAAAGGATGGACCATTCAGTAAATAATGCTGGGATAATTGCCTCTCTATTTGGAAAAGTTGCAATTAAATAGCAAAAGTAAAATCCAGTTATACAAGGATAAAATATGTTTTAAGTTATATAAATATTATATAAGATTATTTTAAACCTCATAAATGGGAAGGCTTTTTTCTAGCAAGATATAAATGTAGAAGTCATCAAAGACAAATTTGAGCACATAAAAATATAATGCTATGGAAAAAAATTATCATTAAGAAAGTAAAAGATCTCTATCTTTCTACATAGGTAACTGATAAAGGGCTTATATATTAATATTCAAAGAACTCCTACAAATCATATATGAAAGAAGCAAGTATAGGAAGAAACATAAATGACTATATACAACATGCAAAAATATTCTGCCTTAAATATTTTCTTTCTTTTATCTGAGAAATTAAAGTTAAAATAGTTTTGTTCATGGTTAATGTTATGTGTCATATTGGCTGGGCCATGGTGTCCATATATTTGGTAAAACATTATTCTATATATTTCTCTGAGGATGATTTTGGATGAGATTTACATTTGAATTTGTAGGTTTTGAGTAAAGCAGATTTCTTCCATAATGTCAGTGGGCCTCCTCCAATCGGTCAAAAATCTGAATAGAACTGAAGGCTGACCTCCCCTGAGCAAGAGGGGACTCCCCAGCAGACTGCCTTCAGACTTCATCTGTAACATCAGCTCTTCCGAGTTTGCCAGTAGACTGCCTTTAAACTTGAACTTGAACTCTTTCCTGAATCTCTAGCCTGCTGGCCTCCTCCATCAGATTTTGGGCTCACCAAACCACCACAATCACGTGAATCAATTCCTTGCACAAGTCTATGTATATACACATCCTATTGGTTCTGTTCCTTTGGAGGACTCTGACTAATACACTGAGCTACTAAATTTTAAATGTCAAACTTTTAAAAAATTAAAATATGATATTTTCCCTTATTGGCAGGATTATGGAATCTCATGCAAACTGTTAGGGGAGAGAGGGTTGATTTAGCTGGGGAAGGTAATTTATCAATATTTGTAAAAATTTCAAATGTATATACCATTTAATACAACAGTACCACTTTTAGAAAATGTACAAGTGCACAAGCATTTATGTAAAAGGATGTCCTGTAGTATTTTTTATAATAGTGGAAAACTTGAGATATTTTTTGTTATTCATTCATTTATTTATCAAATACCAAATGCCACTCTGTTTTATGTTCTGTTTTATGCATCTGGGTAGATAGTAATGACTAAAACAGACATGAAGACTGCAGTCAAGGGCTTCCCAGTCTAGAGAAAGAAATGACATACTAAACAAATGAATAGACAAATATGTAAATTAAACTGTGTAAGCACAGTGTGAGATCATATCAAGCAGGGAAGGCTATTTGAGATTGGGTGATTAAAGAAAGTCTTTTTAAAGAGTGACATTGGACAGGGTGAGCACTTCAGAAGTTATATATGTGTCTAATCACTATGTGTTACACATGAAACTAACATAGCAGTGTATGTCAATGATAACAAAACAATAAAAAATTATTTAAAAATATATTAATTAGTTAATTAATTTTTTAAAAAAGAGTGACATTTGAGAGAAAAGCTGGGGGGGAAAAAAAAAAAAGTAAGTCAGCCAGGTAAAGTGTGGAGGAAACAGTGTGTGCAGAGATGGAGAGCTTGGCCTGCTTGAGGCCAAGACAGCAGAGCGATGTCAGTGACGGTGGGGTGGCCCCAGAGAAGCTTGGAGAGAAAAGCAGGGCCAGACGGCACAGGGCCTGGTAAGCCATGAAAAGGAGATCGGAATAGGAACCCACTGAAAGGTTTTATTCAGGGCAATAACATGATCTAATTTATGTTCTTTAAAGCTCCCTCTGGCCATGATGTGAACTGATGATGAGGACAAGGAAGACCAAGTTAGAAGTCTTAACAGTAGTTCAGGTAAGAGATAATGGTTGCCATGGAGGTGGAGAGAAACAGATTCATGGAAGACATATTCTGGAGATAGAAGAAATAAGACTTGATGGTGAGTTGAATGGGAGTAGTAACGGAAAAGGCATCAAGAATGACTTTCTGACCACTATATACCACCCATCGGAATGGCTAAAATAAAAATACTAACAATACCACGTGCCGATGAGGATAGGGAGCAACTGAATCTCTCATATATTGCTGGGAGGAATGAAGAATCGTACAGCCACTCTGGCAAACAGATTGTAAGTATCTTAAAAAGTTAGACATACAATTACCATAGGACTCAGCCATTTCTCTCCCAAATATTTGACCTAGAGAAATGAAAACTTATGTCCATATAAAAACCTATACATGAATGTTTAGAGCAGCTCTATCCATAATTGCCCTAAACTGAAACAACCCAATGTTTTTTAGTGGGTGTACAGATAAGCAGATTGTGGTCCAGTCACTCAATGGAACAAATTACTCAGCAATAAAAGAAAACAAATTATGATACGATAACTGGAATGAATCTTAAAGACAGTATGCTGAGTGAAAGAAGCCGGTCTCAAAAGTTAAAAACTGTGTTTCCATTTATGTAACATTCTTGAAAAGATAAAACTGTCACAATAGCAGATCTGTGGTAGTCAGTGGTCAGGGGTTAGGGGAAGATGTGACTATAACGGCTCTTTATATTGATTGTGGTGATAGTTACAGGAATCTATGTGTGTTAAAATTCACGGAACTGTACACCTGAAAAGTGTACAACTAAAAAAGTTCCTTTTTATTGTGTGATCATTGTAAAAAGGAAAAAGAATTAAATCTTTAAAAAGAAATGATGCCTGGGTTTCTGTCCGGGGCAGATAGGTACATGGTGTTGTCACATACCATATGACTGGAGGTGGACTAGACAGGGAAGTTGGGCCAGATTTGGAGGAGGAAATGAAGAGTTTGGTTTGAACTTGTGAAATTGAGATGTCCCTGCCTACAGTTGGATACACAAGAGTCTGGGGCTGGACATAAATGTCTGGGAATCATCAATGAACAAAGATACTATGATGGATTGGAACATCTGGGGAGGGGGTGTAGAACAAGAGCAAACTGAGAGAGCCTTCCAAAACAATGCCTCCAGAGCATGGGGGCAGGAGGAGAAGCCAGGGCTGAGATAGAGGAAGCTGGAATTGGGAGTACTAGAAGGTCCTTTCCTCTGCCAGCATGTCCTTCAGAGACCTGCCTTATGAGTGAGGGAGATGGCTCTCAGAGAAGGGCTGATGTAGTGGGAAGGGACTTCGAAATGAGAATAAGATACTGGTAAGAATGATTTTAGAGAGTCAGCAGGTCTTTGCAGCTGTTTGCTATTAGATCCGATCTAAGGTATCTGTGAGCTGTACTGATGGCAAAATGACACTTCCTCTTGCTTCCTCCCCCACTCATCCCCAACATCTAGACCCTCTTCAGCCTCCACTGCTGGAAGCCTGGGAGCCAATCCACAACCCTCAGGCCTATTTTCACCACACACAATACTTCAACATTTTGAATTGGTCATCAGAATATAAGATTTTAAAACAGCACAAATAGCTGGACTTTTAACTGGAAAAATTGGAAGGTATGACAGCATCGGGCCCATGGGCCTGCTTGGAAACAAGACAGGAGTTAAATTTAGATGAACCATGCACTCTCTAGTTGGCCATAGTCCTTACTACTTCCTGTGGGTCTCCAGCACCAGGATAAGAGCTGGTTGCCATTTATTATCTGTTGGTGCCATGGTTTCTGCCCTTTGGTGCAACCTGGGCTGTCCCTCGGCAGTCACAGCTTCTGCAGAGTGGCACAGCAAAAGCAAAGCCCTGCTTGGCTTGTTGAAACTTGGAAAGATCTATTGACGACTTTACGTGCACCTGTAATATGGGCACAAAGGTGAGATGACATGACTTTTTTAATCAACTTTTTAAATTGATCCTTAATTTACATACAATAAATGTATCCATTTAATTATATAGTTGGTGAGTTTTGACAAATGTAGACCTCTGTGAAACCTCTACCCCAATCAAGTTATAGAACATTTCCATTACCCTAAAATGTCTCTCTGGCATCTTCCCAGTCGATCTCCTCCCCATCTCGTTCCCAGTCCCCAGCAACCACCGATCTGCTTTCTGTCAGTAAAGGGTACTGATTCCATTCAGGGGTGGGGTGGTTTCCCCCCACGTCACAAAACAATTCTCTGGACACCAGCTGGGTGTCCTATAATTCAACTCAATTCTGACACTATCTATCTGGAAATGGCATCAGATTCCATAGGGTAAGCATTCTGTCCTACAAGGCTTGTCTGCCCCCTATCTCTTTAGACTCCAGTCTCAAGCCCAGGTGGTAATCTGTACTTATGATTGGAAAGGCTATAAATCAGAGCTTCCCATAATCCCCTTCTCCAGTTTGAGTAATTTGCTAGAGCGGCTCACAGAACTCAGGAAACATTTTACTTACTAGAAATCCAGGACAGGGTGAAACCTCCTAGCGGGTTCACTCAAGTCCTGCACAGAGAGAGAGAGAGAGAGAGTCATGATTGCTCTCAGGAAAGAATTCAAGCATATGCCAGTTATAGACAAAAGGAAAGTTTATTAGAGAAGGAATAATGCTCCAGAGACAGATATGGCCTCCTCTCAAGGAGAATGAAAGAGATCCCGAGTGTCCAAGGAATTCAGTTTCAATCTGTTTTCCTTTCCGGGGAAGGGTATACAGTGTTAAGGGCAGGGAAAAGCAGTTGTGGATAATCTCAGCAGGAATCTTCCTGAAGGTCCCCCCATGGTCTGGTTGTATGCCGATCAGCCAGGCAGCATGTAGCAGGCTCTGATACAACTTGGTTTAATTTTTGGTTCTCATGCCTCTTCCTTATATCAGAAGGATAGAACTCGGGAACAGCCAGATGGAAGAGATGCACAGGGAAAGGAATAGGGGAAGCTTGCGGAGTGTCCGTGCCCTCTCTCAGTGCCACCACCCTCCCCGAATCTCCACGTGTTCACCCACCCGGAAGCTCTCTAAACCCCATCCTTTCGGGTTTTTACGGAGACTTCATTACATAGGCATGGTTGATTAAGTCATTGGTATTGGGGATTGAACTCAATCTCCTGGCCCTCTCCTCTCCCCAGAGGTTGGGAGTGGCTCCAAACCTCTAATCACAAGGTTGGCTCCACTGGCAACCAGCCCCCATCCTTGGGTGCTATCCAAAAGTCACCACATTAGTACAACAAAAGACAACTATATTGTTCTCATCACTTAGGAAATTCCAAGGGTTTTAGGAGCTCTGTGCCAAAACCAGGGGCAAAGACCAAATATATATTCCTTATTATAAATCACAATACTACAATTAGAGGCTATACTGTTATCTATATTAGCAGTTTGTTTGTATTGCCAAGTAGTATTCCATTGCGTGGCTACATTGTATTTTTAAAATCCATTCTCTTCTAAAGAATACCAGGGCCATTCCCAGTTCTGATTTATTATGATTACAGCTGCTACGAATATTTGCTTATGGTCTGTGTGTGTACAGGGGTGCTCTCATCCTCCTGAGTGATACCTAGGAGGACATCCCTGGGTCATAAGGTCAGAAGTGATGCCTCCACAGCCTACGAGTGTGTTTCTCATCTCCCAGAGCCTGGCCTGATTCCTTACCAAGTGGCCGGTGTGCTGTGGGCATGCAACAGCAGGGGTGCTGCTGGTATCCCAACCCAAGCTGGCTGTCCTGTTTGTTCAGTTCGCTCTGCAGGGAACTTTCCTTCTTATATCTTTTACAACTGACGTTTTGATTCACAGCAAATAGTTTGATTGCTTTCCAAAGGGTAAGCAAACAAAGAGTGATTTTAAAGGAGGCTTATAGGGTGTTAGAAAGATGGAGGTTGTGCTCTAAGCGTAGGGAACCACTAGAAAACAGTTATTAGAAAGGGGGTTGGAGATGAAGGGAATTAGCCAGCAGCAAGTCCCTAATTGTGTGCATTACTCATAAGCAGTAAATTAGCTTCCAGGAATGCATATCCTTATCCTCCTGCGGGCAATATGTGACTCCAGGGACAAGAAGACTGGGTGGATCCTCGGTTTCCAAGAACACTGAGAGGGGCCAAGTTCCTTCCACAGGACAACATTGCTTACGGTCCCCATCTGACCCATCCAACCCTCTCTTGTTTCCATGGCAATCAAGATCCCATAATAAGCATGAAAATTTTTAGCAATAAAAGGAGAACTTGCAGTAAAGAACTGCCAGTTAGATGATACCCGACCTTAAAAAGGGTCTCAACCAGTAGGTTTGCTTTTTATCTTCTAATGCAGTGTCCGTGCAGCCCCAAACTGAATGAGGGGCGTCCCGACAGCCTGGTGCCAGAGCTACTGACTGGAACCATAAGAAATCTCCCGAGTTCAGCCATTGTAAGAAAGATTAAACACTAAGATTTCATAGCTTCTACAAAGCAAATGGTCAGAGTTTTAAAATTCCAGGATCATAAAATAATTTGAAATAAGAAAAGATGTCATTAGGTAGGCTCTGGGAGGATAAAGGATGCTTAGATATAGGCTCACCCATTCCAGTTAAGACGCATTTGGTTGCACATTAGAGAATATCTAGCGAACAGCAAGTCAAACATAAGAATTTTTATTAACAATGAGGTTGGAGCTAGTGGTTCCAGCTCAGTAAGGTCATCAGGGCCCAGACCCCTTCACCCTTCTTCTCTGCCACTCTTAGCTTGTTAGCCTTCTTCTTCAACTTTGTGGACTTACGGCCCCAAATGGCTGCTGCAGCTCCAAGTATCACATCCTCACATAAAGTCTTCAAAACCAGGGAGAGAGAGAGCAGCTTCTCACACATTTATCTCTTTTAGCACGGAGAAAAATCTTCCCCAGAGACCCCCTAGCATACTTCTTAATTTTGTTGGCTAGAATTAGGTCATGTGTCCATCTAAAAACCAGTCATCTTAATAAAACGGAATAAGATTATCATTATCAGTGCCAATTATAGTTTGACTCCTGGGGCTGGGGGATATGCAACAGGGATGATTGATTTGATTGTCTCACTGTATCTTTCTAGTCTAAATCCAATAAAATTATCCCCCTTACAACAATATTTCTGTACTCTATTTCCTCTTCTGCAGTATTTTCTCTCCCCTAGCTCTATGTTTCCATGGTGAGCTGGGGGTAGTGAACTCCATACACGTTCCCGCTTCTACCAGTGTTTATCAGATTTCATTCCTTCTATCCCATTCTTTTCCTGGAATGCGATCCCAGCGTCTATTTTCCCAGAACACAGGCCACCATGGTGATGCCTTGATCTCCTTCCATATGGATTGTTTTTCAGAACTGGCCTTAAAGGAAATCAGCAGGCTTCTCACAGACCGTGCAGAGTTTTAGAGGCCACAACTACCTGTATTGCTTGGGGCTTTCTAAAAAAAATAAAAATAAAACTAAAAAACCTGAAGGAGTCCTGTCAGAGAGAAGAAAGTAAAAATTTGAGTGCTTTCTCATACTATTTCATCTATTTTTTCTCTCACCCCAGACTTTGTCTCCCATCTCTTTCTCCTCTCCCAGAATCTATGGCCTGATTTTTCTTCCATGTGTCTTTCTAGTTTTATTGCTTCTTTGTTTCCTCCTTCTGGATGATTCTTGCTGCTATCGTTGCAGACTTCCAGGCTTCTTGCTCACCCCAATCTGTTCTTCACTTCCCTCCCTCCTGCTCCGTCCCTGACTGCTCAAGTTTTTGCCCCCATCTCAGGATCTAGTTGAGGCAGATTTACCTCTCCTGCTTTGCACACATCTTCCCTTGCCTCACAAGGTATATACGCAGACCAGACGGGGAGATTCCACTTGCTAAACTATCCAAAGGCGCTGGTTGCAGGTGATGTATCCAACTCGAGAGAAGGCATCAAGTGAGCCTGCCTCCCCATGCCTGCTTCCGGCTCCCGCCCCCACACTGCTTCATGAATAGTCTGAGCTAGTCCTGGCACAAGCCTGCAGTGGTTTCAGCCAGGCTGCAGTGAACCATCATTGCCAATTTCTTAATGACTTCTTAGGTAGCTTTCCTAGGTTTCTGGTCTCACTTGGTGCTTTAAAATTTCTAGCTTCCTCCCCATTCCCTATAGGTGGACATATGACCTGTGGCCCAGGGAATCTGTGGCAGAGACTAACCAAAGCTACCCTTCCTCCTGTCCATTTTTCTGAGGTGCGCTGCCCTAGTTTTTAGTGAAGAGAGATTCCTCCTTCTAAGAGGAAAAACCTCCCCCTACTTCATGGCCATCACTGAGTTTTTTTGTAAACTTTAAACACTTATTTTGTTAATTAACAATTATATTGCTGAACGACCTTGACTGTTTGAAATCGTGTTAGTAAGAATGGAATATCCCACGGCTATTTGGAGAATCCAAGTGAGAGCCTGTGATACAGAGAAGCAGCCTTGTTTTTAGCACCAGAGCTTCAGATAAGGAGTTTCCAAATGCAAAATTCAGCCTTTATCTTTACTTAGTATTTTCCAAAGAAATAGGACCCCGAGTCTGCTTTTCAGCCCAGGCCTGATATTGACGTCTTTACAGAAAGCCCTGCTTTTCTTCGAGCCTATCAAACACAGCTTCATTGAAATGTTACCTGAACATCACCCTTACTCCAAATCCTATAATAACCCTGTCTCTTCTTTTGTTAGACGCCTTATACATCCTCTGGAATATGGTCTTCTTTGCTCCAGTTAGATAATAAACCTAGCTTTGTTGGGCTACAGTTTGTGAGATAAGCCTTATCACTCTATTGGATGAGACCATTTCTCTAGCTCTGCATTCTCCACGGGGCAATATTGCCCCCCAGAGAGGTGAAAATTAGTTCTGGGGGAGCAACAAAAAAAATCTTACGATGGTTTGCAACTTTCCAAAGGACCGCACTCATAAATAGATATAGAGTATTTGTTGTATTAAAATTTCATGGGCAGAAAGGGGAAGGTGTTGAGTAGGAAAAAATATATAAAAAGACTCTTTACCAGACAATGATACAAAGATGAAACAGTGCTTTAGCTAACGTTGAGCAGCTTTTGGAGTTCACTGTGAGTCAGGTGCCCAATTGTTAGCTCTCTTTTGCCGCAAAAATTCAATTCCTTTGACCTCTGTCTTGGGAGATCCAACCTGGTTTGACCTTTTCTTGTACCTGTAGAACTTCCACTGGTCCCTGCCATCCCTTCACACCTGCTGGGAGATTTACAACTGCTTACTCTGCCAAATGGCGAGAATGAATGATGTACCACCTCTCTACCAATCTCCTTTCTCTGCTCAGAGGGGCACAGGGCAGCAGTCCCGGCACACACTCTCCACTCTCTGAGCACACCTGTCCCTTGGTTTTGAGAGACATGAAAAACCTCTATCATGTTCCCCTCACTGCCACCCGGACAATTGCCCCAGACTCTGGCGACTTTTCATCCTCTCCACCCCCTGCCTTTTGCTTATACAGACTGGAGGTGGGGATGTTCTGGGTGATGGTTGGGGGCAGCTAAGCCAGTTAAGCTGCCTCTTATTCCCCTTTATTAACTCTGGGGAAGGGGCCAGACGGTGTTCTCTGTGGCTGACTTTAAAAAGTGGGGTTTTCAACTCCCTCAGCCTTGGGTCCTTGTTGCTGATTCTGGAATCACAGAACTCACTTTTGTTCCATTTGTTCCCACGTCACCTTTGTTCCCTTTCTGAACCACGTAGACCTGTGTTCACACTAACTTCTTAGCAGCCATCAGGCCTGAGTGCTTTGGGACAAACAAACAACTCATGCCTTCATCTCTGCACAGAGATCAGGTCTCTCTCCCTCCACCTGAAACCCGGTCCCCCACGAAGAAGAAAGCAGCTGCTAAATACATTAATATTGAAATTCTTAAAGTTCTGAGGCCAGCCGTTTGCACACAGTAGGTGCACAATAAATGTTTTTGAACTGAAGTTGACTGAGTGCAAAAAGGTACCAGCATTTCTCTGGTTGCCTTGCTGACCAACTGTTTCTCATGAATCACCTGACATTGGAAAAGGAAAAGTTACTAAATGATCATATTTCAATAAAAATAGCTTTTAAGAACATACATCAATCACTGAAGTCAACTGCACTGGCTAATTACCTTAATTTATTTTTTTCAAGAAGCATTAATTTTTTTTGAGTTTTCTTGACTAGGAAGATGTATCAATACAGATAGTCAATCTGCTTTGCATGTAGTTCTGTTTCTCATCGTGGCCTGTTGACATTTGTACTGGACAGACTGCCTCACTGACTGGAATTTGGACTGGGCCTGTGACTGCGCATGACACAAAGCTGGAGGCAGAACAGCAGAGTGGGTGAGCAGCATGGGTTTCAGAGTCAGTCAATTCTAGCTTCCTGTCTTGCTTCAATCACTTACGGGCTATAGGATCACAAGTAAGAGACTTCACCTCTCTGGGCCCATTCCCTTGTTTATAAAATAGAAATAGTAATATTACCTGCCACATGGTTATTGAGAAGGTTGAAGAAGATAACATGACAGGCTTATTCCTTAAGATAGTAGAGGTATTATTTTTACACCTCCAACCCAGATCCTCTCCTAGCATATAGGGATCTCATTGTTTAGCCCCTTTCTTTCAGAGTCTAGGCATTTTATCCTCCCATCCACCGATTCTGTCTGATCCACACACACCATAAGTAACGGAATAAGGAAAGATCATTCTCTTTTGCTGCTATCAAATTTATTTAGGTAATTTTTGTTCTGTAATTTTTCTTAATTGTCTCTAAAAAATCTTAATTTATTGAAAAATAGAAACTTTCTAGAAAAGCCCATGTGAGAGCAGGATACTCCCTTGTGCCTGGAGTCTTGTGTCCCCTACTCCTGATCTGCCAGGTCAGCGGCTCTTAAGACTAGATTCTTCTCCTCTCCTGTCTCAAGTCACCAGGCAACTCCCTCGGACCCTGGACACCGCTCTTAACTCCTCTTTAACCCTCAGAAAAGCACAGGAGCGGGTCTGCTGCCAAGGAGAGCTCATTTTTCTTCAGAGCTCTCTCTCTCTCTCACCTCGACTACTTCCCGGGGCCTATGCCGGAGCATGTGGGGGGATGGGAAAGGAAGGGCAGTGTGGTGAGATCAAGGGATGAGCTTTAATGAGCACATCCTTAAGAAGGCTGGTGCCCACTCTGCCCTGGCCATATCAGTCCCCAGCCTGCTCCTCCCAGGTCCTGCCTGACTTGAGCTAGGAACTGCCCTGTGGATGATATGTCTTTCCGTCTGGCCACTTGACCACCCCCTTCACAGCCCTCCTAGAGTCCACTACCTGTTCTCTGCATTGGACAGCACCTGAAGCTGCCTCTTTCCTTCATGCTTCTCCTTCAGTTCCACCCTGCCCTTTTGCCTCCAAGGGCTCCAGGTCCCAGTCCGCCTCCCCAGTAGCCCTTAGATGTCAGCGTGGAACCTAGATGATGAGAAGTAGTAGACCAGGGGGTCAACACAAGAATTCAGGGTGCTGAGGAGCAGCATGCAACTTCTCCATGCCGGGCACTTGCACCAGATGTAGCCTACAACATGGGACACATTGTAGGGCCCAAAGCAGATGAAGGAGTTGACCAGTGTGGCTGTCGCTAGCCCTGCCACCATTTTCTGATGGCAATGGTTGGCTCCCCTATTGAGCATGCACACCAGGCGGTGTAGCAGTAGCTGGCGATGGATGATAGGGTTACCCCAAAAAGGACCACAGCCATCTTCAGCTGGCCAAGAGAATGGCCAGCTGGTCCTCCTGGAATTCCAGGTAGCAGGTGCCTTTGGTACCCTGACTGCAGGAGGAGTTCCTCAAGAATTCGGTGATGTAGGCCACGCTGCAGAGCTCAGCGGCCAGGAGCCAGCAGGCCCCCTTGGCCATGCCAGCTTGTCCCAGCCTTGGCCAGGCCTTGTACCACAGCAGGTAGGCCACACTCAGGAAGCGCTTGATGCTCACAGCTTCCAGGAAAAGGGAAGCGAGATAAATGGTGGTAAAGAAGAGGAATCTGGAGAAAGGGAAGAAGATGAAGGTCAGGGGCCAGCGCATGCCGTTGGCTGCCTCCACCATGTGGAACAGCAGGAAGAGCAGCAGGAGCAGGAGCAGGTCCGAGAGGGTCAGATTCAGCAAGAATGCGTCCATGTCCACTGGGTGGTGTTGCAGCTTGCCCACGAAGATCACCAGGGATACCAGGTTGAGGGAGAGTCCCACAGGAAGGTGAAGAGGTACTGGTTTGTGTCCATGGTGATGGCCACTGTGGGGGGGTGGGGCGGAGAGAGAGAGAGAGAGAGAGAGAGAGAGTGAGAGAGAGAGAGAGAGAGAAGGTGGTAATGAGGGAATCTTGCACCAGCAGCATCTCAATATCCACAGAGAACATTGTCACCACCCCACTTCCCTCATGCCCCTGATGCTTCCTGCTTGTCTTCTGTTTCTTCTCCCAGTAAGCAAACACCAGGGCATCCTTTCACATAGCCCCTTAGGACCCCGCGATCACCTGCTTCTTTGAGAACCCAAGAGCTCTGCCTCTCAGCTCCTCCAGAACAAGTGCAGTTAGCTATTTATCTGGCAGAACCGACTAAGATCTGACAGTGCCCATAACATCACTAGCTGCTCAGCAATGGCACAAAAGATTCCTTTAGCTCTGTTAGCAGAGCTTCACCATGTGCAAAATGAGGAACAAATTCCACAGCTGCAGACTTTGCTCCTAGGACAGCCTAGGATGCCCTAACCAGGCTGGATGGAGCAAGCTTCATCTTTCCCTTCCTGATCCTTCACCTGCACTTTATCTGCTCCTCTAGAAAGGCACTCATCCAGTTTGCTTTGTAAGGGCAGATAGCACTATGCTGTGATGGGGAGCGTGGGCTCAGGAGCCAGAGGCCCAGGTTCAATGCTGGCTCAGTCACTTATTAACTCTGATGTGGGGCAAGTGACTTAAACTCTCTGAATCTCTGCTTTCTCAACTGTAAAACGGAGATAATCATAGTACCAGTCTCATAGGGTTGTTGTATAGATTAAAGCATTAATACATATCAAATGCTTAGAATGGAGCCTAGCATGTTACAGTGAGCACTTAACAGATGTTAGCTGCCATCATCCCAGTCACTTGTGTGGGCTTGTATCTGGGGTAGTCATAATAATAATAACAATAATAATAATAATAATAATAATAAAACAACAACGATATTAACAATGATGATGATGGTGATGATATTAGCAGCTACCTTTAAGCAGGCACATAATCCATAGCAGATACTCTGCTTCTCAGGGCATCTCATTATGTCTTAAAATCCTTATGCCTCACAGTGTGGAAGAGACTTGCTCCAGGTAACACAACTTGCTAAGGTATCACCACCAGAGTTCAAACGCAAGTGCTGTCCAGCTTCAGAGATTATTTATTTATTCATCCAAATATTTACGAAACACAATGAGATACCATTTCAGTCACACCCCACTGGAATTGCTGTGAACCCCAAATCAGATGATACCAAGTGTTGGCTACCCAAGTAGCCATTCCTCCAAGATGTGAGGAATGGGAATCCTTACACATTGCTGCCAAGAATGGAAAGTGGCGGAGTCACTTTGGAAAGCAGTCTGATAATTTCTTAAAAAGGCAAACATAAATTCACCTTGTGACCCAATTCTACTATAGGTATCTAAGAGAAATGAAAATGCATGTCCATATGAAGTCTTGCTCATAAATGTTCAAATAGCATTAGCCATAATAGCCAAAAAGTGGGACCTTCACCTGGTGGTCCATCAGCTAGTGCATGAATAAACCAGGTGGCATATCCATACAACGGAACATTATTTGGCAATAAAAGAGAAAGAAATGCCCAAATGTGCTATAACATGAGTGAACCTCAAAAACTTTATACTCAGCGAAACAAGCCAGACATAACAGGCCATGTATTGTGTGTTTTCATTTATATGAAATGTCCAGAATAGGCAAATTTATAGAGACAGCAAGTAGATTACTGGCTCCCTGAGGATTGGGAATAGAAATGGGATTAACTATAAATGAACATGAGGGATCTTACTGGGGTGATGAAAATGTCCTAAACTGGATTATAGTGATAGTGGCACACCTCAGTAAATGTACTAAAAATCCTTGAACTGTACACTTAAAATAGGTGGATTTTATCATATGTAAATTTTATCTCAAATAAGTCGTTAAAAGTACAGCAGTGAACCAAACAGAGTTTTTGCTGTCATGGTGCTTACCTTTGGTGGTGAGGGTAGGGGACTAAGGGGTGGGAGAATGGTAAAGACATCAGTGATGCAGAGACAGAGACCCACTGGAGGAAACATTGCAGGCAAGAGGAATGGCGAGTGCACAGGCTTAACCTACTGTGGGAAGTGGTGGCAGAAGGTTTAGGGCTCAAGGAGTGAGGGTCAGGAGAGGATGTTGGGGGCAGATTATGAAAGTCCCATGGTCCCCGGGGAGGAACTGAAATCTCCCCTACGCCGAGGAGTCACAAGTAACTGGAAGATGTGGCCTAGTGGCAGTTGCCCCAGAGCAGTGGGAGAGAGAGTGGTTCCCAGCACTGTGGGAGGGGCAGTGGGGCTGCCTGGGCTTTTGTGAGAATTCTCTGGTGCCTGCACTGCACAGGGAGGAATCTAGTTGCTGGCTGCCACAAAGCCTCAGGAAAGCAGCTTAATTTCTCTGGCCTGTTTCCATATGTATAAAACAAGTAATAAACTTTCTTTAGAGGGCTGTTGTGAGCATTCGTTCATTCAACAAACATTTACTGAGAGCCTACTGTGTGTTAGGCTCTCTTTTAGGTGCCGGAGCTATATCAGCAAATTAAACAGAATTCCTGGCCCTTGGAGACATTTAAGCATGAGAGAAGATAATCTATTTAACCAGTTTGCACCCACTGGACACGTAGCTACCACCCTTAGGTGCTTCTATACGTTCATGGCATTATTGCCATTAAAGCAACGTGTCTGCTTCCTATACCCAGCCTCGTCAGAGCAGATGCCCAGGGTCTATCTCTGTCGCAGCCACTGTCCTCTGCCTGCTCTCTCGTGGGTTCAGGGTGCCACAATTCACCTTTGAAAACTGGACCCCTAGGACAGGTATTAACTCAATACCCCAAGTCTTGCAAATGTCCCCCGACCCTTGGGGGTTCTGTTTTGAAGGATCGCATTCCATATCTACCCCTTCTTTGCCTTGGGCAAATTTCTTCACCAGCAAAATCAGGATGATAATGGTACCTGGCTTCAGAACTGTAGCTAATTCACTCAGTGCCTTTGTGCAAATTAGGACGAGTTACCTCCTCCAGGCAAGCACGTCCCACTGTGCACCAAGGTGCGCTGTTTGAGGAGTGGATGGCGTCTTTACTCAGATTAGAATAAGATGTTGCTTCTCCTGGATGGAGGAGGCCCCAAGCCAGGCACCTGGCCTGGTGAGCAAAGCACAGGCTAGAATTTAGTCAATGTTTGCCTCTGCCTGACACCCTCATACAGGGAACAACTTGCCCATCTGTACAGAAGCTGCGTGGCTAAATCAAAGGATTGTGTGAGGATGAAATGAGGCAGCAACACTTGTAAAGTGCTTGGCATGGTGACTGTCACGTATTAGTGACTCTGTATTTGTTTGCGACCATTCGTGGTGTTGCTAGTGTTTTCCCCTCCGGGCTGAAGCATTCCTCCCAACTTCCTGTTCACAGTTCTAATGCTGCCCCCTTGTGAGCTCCAGATGGTATTGCAGCGTCATTATTTGCCTCCTGCCTCCTCTCATTCAGATATTAAAATATTCTTTCCCAGGAAATGATTTCGAATTAGTATCTCCCAAAGTGTATCATCAGAGTGGCAGTTCCTCTAAATTAGAAGCAAACCTTCCTCCTCCTTCCCCACAGTGAAAGACCTCTGCGCATAGAACACTGGCTGACAGGCAGGTAAGGACCGAGGAGAGGCAGAGGTGGGAGGAGGTGTTGCTGCTCAGTGTGCAGAGGCAAATTTACCTTTCTCCTGCGACCCAGCTCCTGGCCTTCATTCTTCTTTCTGACTGGGGTGCAGTCTTGCCAAGCTCAGTTCTTCGCGTAAGTGGCTCCGGGAGTGTCCCCAGGCAAGGCTGCCCTGCAGTTCCTTTGGAGCAGTCCCCACCAGGGTCCTGGAGAAGCAGCCCTGCTCTCCTGCTGCGTGTCCCTCCCCCGCCAGCAGTGGCTACTACTTCTGAGAAGTACCCCCTTTTGTTCTTGCCACACATGATGTCCCCCGGCCAGGCCCCCGTCCCAAGTAGCCAGTCACCAATGGGTTGAGCACGACGCTCCAAGCACCTGTGAGGAGCCCCAGCTTCCGCCAGCAGCCTCCCAAGTCGGGGTGCAGGAAGCCGGCCACATTGGAGGCATTGTAGGGTCCCAAGCAGAGCAGCAGCGTGAGTAGGGCCCCACCAGCCACCCAGGCTGCTCTTAGCTTTCGTCTGTGGCTCAGGCCTGAGCTGGCCAGTGCCCGGAGGCAGCCCACATAGCAGAAGGCCGTGATGATCAGGGGCAGAAAGAAGAGCAGAAGAGAGAGGCTGAGGCGAGCAGGGCCCGCCGAGGCTGGGTCCCAGGCCTCCAGGCAGACTGGAGAGCCATTGACTGGCGTATTGATGCCTAGGGAGCTGGTAGTATTGTCCATCCAGCCTCCTGGTGCCTCCAACCCAAAGACCAGCCCCAGGTGACAGAGGACAAGGGCCCATATGGCCACACACACGCCCCAGGAATAACAGGGCCTCCGGGCAGCTTGGTACCCCAAGGGGAAAGCAGCTCCTAGGTAGCGGCCGACACTCAGGGCAGCCAGGAAGCCACCGCCAGCATAGAGTGGAGCAAAGTGGGCCAGGGCAAAGACAGGACAGAGCAGGGCTGGCAGAGGCCAGGTTCCAGCAGACAGGGACTCCACCGCCTTCAGGGGCAGGGAGGCTGCCAGCAGGAGGTCCGAGCAGCTTAGGTGAAGGGCATAGACAAGGCTGGGGGTGAGGTGAAGCCGTGCGCGGGCCACGGCACTCCAGATGGCCAGGATGTTGAGCGGGAAGCCCAGCGCAAAGGCGGCCACATAGAGAGCGAAGGAGAGCTGCGGGGGCAGGTGCATGGGGCCTGGAGGCTTCCTCAGCTCCTGTGCTCGCTCGTTCCCTGTCTTCAGGTTGTGGGCCTGGGGAGGGGGTCTCCTGGAGTCACAAACTGGTCCCAGCACTGCTCAGGGTATTCGAAGCCACCTGGAGACGGAGGCCCATCGAGGGAGGTGGCAGCCAGTTAGCCGTGGAGCCTGGACGAGAAGAGAGACTGCTAACCTCCAGTCCTCTGCTTTCTTTGCACGATATCTCCTCTTAAAAATGAAGAGCGTGATCGTAGAGTAACAGAGGACAGAATGAAAGCATGCAGGTCCCAGAACAGGGAGGGCTGCTTGATTTCTGAGACTCTGGGGACAGAAGAGGTAGAAAGAATTAAAATCAGAGTTGGGCCTGACGGTATGTGTTTTTCTAAGGAATAGAAGTTAGAATCCTTCTTTCATTCCCCTCCCTCGCAATTCTCTGGAAAGATAACGGGCTGCTCCCCCTAAGGGAAGAGCCTGCCCAGCAGTGGGGGTGTAGTGGTGGTGACAACTTTTAGCCAAGAGAAGGAGAAGTTGGGGTTGGGTAGGGTGGAGGTTGTGGCAGGTGGAGGGTATCCCCAGGGGAGAGGCCAAGGGAAGCCAGTTCCCGTCACATCACTGAGAATGACCTTAGTTGACTTCAAGGGCACCCTAAGCAGGGGGATGAGGAGTCTGGGAAGTAATTGGTGGAGAGAGGAGCCACAGGAAGAGGGACTCACCTCTTGGCGCTGCCAGACGTCTCTGAGGGAGGACAGGCTGAGGCAGGGAGCCCGAGATGGGCAGTGAGCCGGAAAGGGGAGAAGGGCGGGTGGCAGGGCCATTAGCCCGCGGCACTAGCAGCCTGGGTGAACAGCTAATGGGGCCTCTCCTGCTGGAGCTGAGGCCAGACTGGAAGGAGGTGAGGGTTCACGATGACGTGAACACAGAAAGGGGAGAGGGCAGAAATGTGGGCTCTTTCTGGGTAGAGCGCCTAGTCAGCAGCTTGGAGGAGCAGGGTCGGTGGGATAACCAGAACACAGCTTTATCCCCTACCCAGCTTCTTCAAACCTACCCTGGAGCCAAGTGTTCCCTACTCCCGGAGAAGCTCTTGGGCAGGCCCCAGGCCTCCAGAATGTTTAAGTCACCCGCACTGTCTCCACTTGGTCACTGGTATGTGGGGTAATGAGATAACTGTTCCCAGGTAGGTCACAGGCCCTCCCTGACATGCACAGGTGTGGGCACTTGTGTCCAGGTGAGCACTCCTCTATGTTCTCTCTCCTTTCCCCCTCTGGCTTTATGACACTGGTTTCTGACTCTTCCAGCGTTGGCAACAAGGGGAGGAGAGACAGGGACAAACGAGGTTTCATTTGGCAGCACTGCAGTAATCGGGCTGTCTCCACTCGGCCTGTCTGGGCTGTGTGGATGTCAGAGGGGACTCCTCCCTAGGCACTTGTGGGGACATTGGCCGGCACTCACTGAGGCACAGGGCGTGCCCCAGCTGGTTGCTTAGCTTTCTTCTCTCAGCCTCTGGGGATTCACACACTTACTTACCTCCTGCTGGGTTCACCTGCCCTTCCAGGAGGAGCTCAGTGAGATTTAAAATGGCCCAAATCTGTCTCTGTAGTCGTTGGTCTGTCAGTCTCTGACTGAGCATGTGTCTCCCTATCTGTCTATCTCTCTCTCATTCTCTCTCTCTGATGCCTCAAACTGACAACACAGTTTTCTTGGGTATGTGTGTCAGTCACCGGGCCTATGCCCCTCCCAAATTCCAAGTCACCCTAAACAAGTAAATTAGCTTCTTTGGGTGGTTTTCTGAGAGTGCTTCTCACCAGGCTGAGTCAGGTGGGGGCAGCATATCAACAAGTGCCTCCAAAGAAATAATCTACATTTTTTTTTTCTACATCAGTCACTAAATTGGTTCCTGGTCCCCTCCCTTCCATGTCCCAGATATGTGGTCCACCTCCCTAAGAATGTAGAAGAAATTGCCACCTGTTTTTCAGTATTTTCTCTTTGGGAAACACTGACGAACTGACTGAACCAAGGGAAAAATCAAGAGGCCATTTCACCTCCTGTAACAAGCATTTGGGAGAAGAGCAAAGTCGGGCATGCAAGGAGACATCAGACCGTCAGGATCTCTGCTTCAGCCCTGCAGACCTGGCGGTTCAGGTCTCCGACCAGTGCCGCCTCCTGAGAGGGCCTTCCTTGATCCCTCCATCCAACCAGGCCCCTCCCCTGCTCCAGTCCCTCTGTGTTTATTCAGAGCACTCACAGCTCGGGACATCAGATTCTCTGGCTCCTCTGCTAGAATGTTGGTCAGTGAGGGCAAAGATTTCTGTCTGCTTTGTCCACTGCTTGTTGCACACGTAATAGGGGGTTCAGAGAGTTGAATGAATGGTCAACTGTTTGGGCCCTGGGAGGGCGGTGAGATCTGGGGCTGGGGAGAGGGCTGCCTGTGGTCTAGAATCTCCGGCCCCAGAGCTTCCCAGCCACCTGCTGTGCATATTGCAGCGGTGCCTGTTGATGGCCACATCTCTTGGTCAATTGGTCATGAAGTAGATTTATGTCAACAGCTGGGCTCAGGGACAGGGTGGGAAGGCATCACAGGTTGCCAGGGAGCCTGTGCCAGGCCTTATCAGGCTCAGGGCTGCCTTCGGCTCCTTCAAGGGGACCCCACTCTAAAACCTTTTGGGCACCCTAGATTAGAGATCTCCAAATTAGGACTATGTCTTATCTTTTTTGACACCCCAGTAACTGGCTCTGTGCTGGAAGCATTAACAGGTGCTCAGTAAATGTTGGCTGAATGAATGGTTGAATAAGACTGGACCTCATTTTCAATACACAATCTCCCCCGCCGCAAACCTTTCCCTTCTCATTTAAGCCTTTCTTAAAAGTCTCCCCTTCCTCCAGAAAAGCAGATAGTGCCCTCACAGGAAATCAAACTGGGGAAGAAGTGAATTGATGAGGAATCAATGCCTCACTCTCAGAATTCTGAGGATGACCAGAACCTCGTCTTCTCTTAGAGAGGGTTCTAGTATCGAGCAGATGGGAAAGAAGGGCAAGAAAAGAAGGTGGCACTTTCGAAGCACCCACCACAGGCCAAGAATTTTACGGTCCTCTTCTGGCTGATTGATTAGCCACATATTCCTGCCCCAACGGAGAATACGCCTTAGGCCATCGGCAGAAGCAGGAGAATGGGTGCAGAGAGATCAAACCTGAGAAGTGGAGGGGAAGCTGAAGGGACCAGCTGGGAAGTCGGAATCAGTAAACATAAGAAGGAACTGGTTGGGGTGACAGTGGAAGGCAGAAAAGCTATGACAACTGGCCTTCCAGAAGCTCTTAGCTGTGAATTGTGAAAGAACTTGGCAGGGTCAATTTTGAGAATAGCTGTCAGTAAAGAATTGGCTTTCTCTTTTTACTTTCTTCAAAAGATGCAAATAAGATGAGAATTTGGTTTTTAGGGACTTTCGGCTATTATGTAAGACTTATGCATCACTTCCTATCTTGAACTAGCTGCACAGTAGCTAGTGGCGTCTCCATTTTAGAAGAAGAAACCAAGGTTCAGATAAGCTGGTGAACTTTTCCCACAGTCGCTGGGCTAGTCAAGTAGAAGAGTCAGTCTCAGAGTCAGACCCAGCGCACGCTTTGCCAAAAGAGAACAAAGTCTCCAATCTGCTGATTTGATCCTGAAGTTACCTGGACTCTTTTCCCTTCTCCCCAGGCCCCATGGTGCCTCCTCCATGTTCTCATCCCACTCTGATTCCACAGACTGGAAATAGCTCACTGGTTTTTCAAAGTGCTATCTTAGCCATTTTTATTGTGCAGCTCCGTGTTCGTCACATGTTTGTCCACATGGGTGTATGTCTCAGACCCCGAGGCCTCTGAGGGTGGGGCTGCAGCGGTGTGAGCCCCTCCATGGAATGCCTCGCTGGCAGGTAGAGGAGAAACCAGCATGAGGCAGTGCCTCTTTCTACTTCATTTCTGTCCCTTTCTCTGGGTTTTGCCCCAAAGGTAGAAATTAGGCATAAGATTAGTGAGTGGGGTTATCTGAATGGGACGGGGCGGGAGGGTGTCAGGGGATGGGGAGGGAAAGAATAAAAACTAGGGACAAAGCTGATCCCAGCAGGGACACGGCCAGCTGGGCATGAGGTTTTGGAGAGGGTGGGTAGAGACAGATGGCTGGGAGGGGCAGGGAATTTGTCCAGTGCATGCGAGGTGTTTAGATGAGTTTCTGGGTGGGAAGGAGAGTGGGAAAAGGCCAGCGGCAGGCCTTTTGGACAGTTGGCGTTACCAATGCTGAGAAGGAAGACTATCTCGGGGCCATGCCCAAATCTCTGTAGTGACCGGGGGTGCAGTAATTGTGTGTGTGTGTGTGTGCAGGTAGTAGGGGAGGCCAGCAAGGGAAAGCCCCATGACTGGACTCCTGCAACCCCTCGGCACTTCCGCCTCAGCCCATTTGCAGGTCAGCGTTTGAGGGTCACATATTCCACCCCTTCGTGGTCCAGAGGCCGCCCCCCAGCCCCAAAATGAACCAGCTCCGAGTAATGTATCTCCTCGTCTTCTGGAACATCTGGAGTCACATTCTCATAGTCGCCCTGAGAAAGGTACATTGTGGTCAGCTTGGCCTCACGGTCACCAGCCTCCCACCATCTGCTTTCTCTGCCCACTCTCTCCTTGACTCCACTGGGGGCTTAAGAGCCTGAGCAGGAGTCCTCTTGTCCAGAAACTGGCTGCTGTTGGCATCTCAAACTGGGAGGTGCCTGCCCTGGCTCTGACCACAGCTGGGCCTCAGCAACCTTCCCACCGCCCAGCTTTTGCCACCACTGAGTCCACCCAAGTCTCCTCATCTGGCCCCACTCCCCCACCTTCCATAGCCCTGCCTTCTTACCACCTGACGCTTGTGCACCACAGAGTAAGTAACTGTATTGTCTCTGTTTAGGGAAAGTCTCGGCACCTCTGAGGTCCCTGCATCTCTGAAAGGAGGGCAAATGGATGACCACAAACGAAGCATTTCTCACAAACCTGCCTCCTTCTTTCAACTTCCCTAGACCCCAAGAGCACCCAGCCTCCCAGCCCCTTACTATAATGCCTAATGCTCACAGTAAGTAGGAGCTAATGTGTCAAATGAGTGGGTGAATGGATGCACCGCACTCTTAACCTGGGCAATAGAGACTGACTGGACACACATGCTCCTGGCTTGGACAGGTCCAATTCCTGAGACCATTACCCACCTAGGGGGAGGGTGTTGTTATGGAGCCGGAATGAGGAAATGGTATATGATGGTGCCTGGCACAGGCTTGGCACAAAGATGGCAGGTGGGACACGAGCTTTTCCTCCCACAGCCCTCCCAGGGTGTGGGTGTCACCCTCCCAGGACCGTCAGTACCCAATCCTTGGCGTGTCATTCTCAGGAAAGTTCAAGACAGCGTAGCTGATGGCGTCTTCCATCACCGGATTGTAGCAGCCCAGGGAGTGGGGGCCTTCCGAAAGGGGGGCCCTTCTAATCTGGGAGAGAGACAAGGTTTCAGCTCTCACCCCTCCTTTCCCGACCCTCGCTCCCTCCCCCTGGCCTCTGGCACCCCAGGCCTCCCCACAGGACTCTTCTCGCCCTGCTTCACTTGGTTTCTTTGCTTGAATTCAGGTCCGCCCTGAATTCCATCTTTCTCCATCCTACCTTTTTATTCCTCACGAAGAAGCTCTGCCCACTGGAATTTTCCTGAAGGCCCTGCTGGCTCTGAATCCTCCTCCAACTAAGAAATAAAGACCCACTCGATGAGTATTAAGGGATGGGAAGAGCCTGTGGCATCGGCAGGCTGAGGCCTATAGGACTGGAGTTGCAAGAATGACCACGGAGAGGGAGGGGGAAGGGAGGAAAAGGAGTGGGAGGGA